>NC_056739.1:681456548-681711095 GCF_019279795.1 Protopterus annectens | reverse complement strand
ACCAGTGGGAGTGGGGAGCACTGAGCAACCTATTTGTCCCTAGAGGAGTGGTTCCAGCCCAGCAACTTGTAGTTTATTCACCATTTTGGGTCAATTCCTGGCTCTTTTCAACCCCCTGCTATAAAGCCCATTTTTGTGTGCTTTTGCGCTTGTATATGACTCAGCACAGCTCCTTGTGGTGTCCTGCAGAGTTCTACAAGCAGCAGAGAGTGAAAGAGTGACTTTCCTTGATTTTTAAATATTTTTTTCTGGCTTTCGATTTAATTACTGTATCTCGACTGCATTTCGCCTAAAAACAGCTGTGCATATTGTTTATACTGTACCTGTGTTGATGCTTAACTGTTTGCTCTTTAAAAAGTTATTTTTGTTTAATTTAACTGTTAGGCTAACACACTCAAGTGCGCTAGCTGTTTTATAGCATTTACTGTTTGCTACTGTATCTTTTTCTTTTGGCTCTGTAAAAAAAGAAAAAAAAATATCCTTGTTTTCCCACCTTACTGAACTAGAATAGTCCAGTCTTCAGATTTTGCTGATCTCTGGGCTTTGTCATAGTTCCTGTGCTATACATTTTCTTATTTGGATAAGAGGAAGCTTCTTTGTTCACCAGTGGGAGTAGGGAGCACTGAGCAACCTATTTGTCCCTAAAGGAGTGGTTCCAGCCCAGCAACTTGTAGTTTATTTGCTATTTTGGGTGAATTCCTGGCTCTTTTCAACCCCCTGCTATAAAGCCCATTTTTGCGTGCTTTTCTCCTTGTATACGACTCAGCACAGCTCCTCTTGTTGTTCTGTAGAGTTCTACAAGCAGCAGAGAATGAAAGAGTGACTTTCCTTGATTTTTAAGTATTTTTTCTGGCTTTCGTTTTAATTACTGTATCTCGACTGCATTTTGCCTAAAAAACAGCTCTGCATATTGTTTATACTGTACCTGTGTTGATTCTTAACTGTTTACACTTTAAAAAGTTATTTTTGTTTAATTTTACTGTTAGGCTAACACACTCAAGTGCACTAGCTGTTTTATAGCATTTATTGTTTGCTACTGTATCTTTTTCTTCTGTCTCTGTAAAAAAAGAAAAAAAAAAAAAATATCCTTGTTTTCCCGCCTTACTGAACTAGAATAGTCCAGTCTTCAGATTTTGCTGATCTCTGGGCTTTGTCATAGTTCATGTGCAATCCATATCCTTATTTGGATAAGAGGAAGCTTCTTTGTTCACCAGTGGGAGTGGGGAGCACTGAGCAACCTATTTGTCCCTAGAGGAGTGGTTCCAGCCCAGCAACTTGTAGTTTCTTGGCCATTTTGTGTCAATTCCTGGCTCTTTTCAACCCCCTGCTATAAAGCCCGTTTTTGCACGCTTTTGCGCTTGTAGACGACTCAGCACACCTCCTTGTGGTGTCCTGCAGAGTTCTACAAGCAGCAGAGAGTGAAAGAGTGACTTTCCTTGATTTTTAAGTATTTTTTGTGGATTTCGTTTTAATTGCTGTATCTCGACTGCATTTCGCCTAAAAAACAGCTCTGCATATTGCTTACACTGTACTTGTGTTGATTCTTAACTGTTTGCACTTTAAAAACTTATTTTTGTTTAATTTAACTGTTAGGCTAACACACTCAAATGCACTAGCCGTTTTATAGCATTTACTGTTTGCTACTGTATCTTTTTCTTCTGTCTCTGTAAAAAAAGAAAAAAAACAAAAAAATATCCTTGTTTTCCCACCTTACTGAACTATAATAGTCCAGTCTTCAGATTTTGCTGATCTCTGAGCTTTGTCATAGTTCCTGTGCTATCCATATCCTTATTTGGATAAGAGGAAGCTTCTTTGTTCACCAGTGGGAGTCTGGAGCACTGAGCAACCTATTTGTCCCTAGAGGAGTGGTTCCAGCCCAGCAACTTGTAGTTTATTGACCATTTTGGGTCAATTCCTGGCTCTTTTCAACCCCCTGCTATAAAACCCGTTTTTGCATGCTTTTGCGCGTGTATACGACTTCAGCACAGCTCCTCATGGTGTCCTCCAGAGTTCTACAAGCAGCAGAGAGTGAAAAAGTGACTTTCCTTGATTTTTAAGTATTTTTTCTGGCTTTCGTTTTAATTACTGTATCTCGACTGCATTTCGCCTAAAAAACAGCTCTGCATATTGTTTATACTGTACCTGTGTTGATTCTTAACTGTTTGCACTTTAAAAAGTTATTTTTGTTTAATTTAACTGTTAGGCTAACACACTCAACTGCGCTAGCCGTTTTATAGCATTTACTGTTTGTTACTGTATCTTTTTCTTCTGTCTCTGTAAAAAAAGAAAAAAAAAACTAAAAAATATCCTTGTTTTCCTGCCTTACTGAACTAGAATAGTCCAGTCTTCAGATTTTGCTGATCTCTGGGCTTTGTCATAGTTCCTGTGCTATCCATATCCTTATTTGGATAAGAGGAAGCTTCTTTGTTCACCAGTGGGAGTGGGGAGCACTGAGCAACCTATTTGTCCCTAGAGGAGTGGTTCCAGCCCAGCAACTTGTAGTTTATTCACCATTTTGGGTCAATTCCTGGCTCTTTTCAACCCCCTGCTATAAAGCCCATTTTTGTGTGCTTTTGCGCTTGTATATGACTCAGCACAGCTCCTTGTGGTGTCCTGCAGAGTTCTACAAGCAGCAGAGAGTGAAAGAGTGACTTTCCTTGATTTTTAAGTATTTTTTTCTGGCTTTCGATTTAATTACTGTATCTCGACTGCATTTCGCCTAAAAACAGCTGTGCATATTGTTTATACTGTACCTGTGTTGATGCTTAACTGTTTGCTCTTTAAAAAGTTATTTTTGTTTAATTTAACTGTTAGGCTAACACACTCAAGTGCGCTAGCTGTTTTATAGCATTTACTGTTTGCTACTGTATCTTTTTCTTTTGGCTCTGTAAAAAAAGAAAAAAAAAAAATATCCTTGTTTTCCCACCTTACTGAACTAGAATAGTCCAGTCTTCAGATTTTGCTGATCTCTGGGCTTTGTCATAGTTCCTGTGCTATACATTTTCTTATTTGGATAAGAGGAAGCTTCTTTGTTCACCAGTGGGAGTAGGGAGCACTGAGCAACCTATTTGTCCCTAAAGGAGTGGTTCCAGCCCAGCAACTTGTAGTTTATTTGCTATTTTGGGTGAATTCCTGGCTCTTTTCAACCCCCTGCTATAAAGCCCATTTTTGCGTGCTTTTCTCCTTGTATACGACTCAGCACAGCTCCTCTTGTTGTTCTGTAGAGTTCTACAAGCAGCAGAGAGTGAAAGAGTGACTTTCCTTGATTTTTACGTATTTTTTCTGGCTTTCGTTTTAATTACTGTATCTCGACTGCATTTCGCCTAAAAAACAGCTCTGCATATTGTTTATACTGTACCTGTGTTGATTCTTAACTGTTTGCTCTTTAAAAAGTTTTTTTTGTTTAATTTAACTGTTAGGCTAACACACTCAAGTGCGCTAACCGTTTTATAGCATTTACTGTTTGCTACTGTATCTTTTTCTTTTGTCTCTGTAAAAAAAGAAAAAAAAAAAAATATCCTTGTTTTCCCACCTTACTGAACTAGAATAGTCCAGTCTTCAGATTTTGCTGATCTCTGGGCTTTGTCATATTTCCTGTTCTATCCATATCTTTATTTGGATAAGAGGAAGCTTCTTTGTTCACCAGTGGGAGTGGGGAGCACTGAGCAAACTATTTGTCCCTAGAGGAGTGGTTCCAGCCCAGCAACTTATAGTTTATTGGCCATTTTGGGACAATTCCTGGCTCTTTTCAACCCCCTGCTATAAAGCACATTTTTGCTCGCTTTTGCACTTGTATACGACTCAGCACAGCTCCTTGTGGTGTCCTGCAGAGTTCTACAAGCAGCAGAGAGTGAAAGAGTGACTTTCCTTGATTTTTAAGTATGTTTTCTGTCTTTCATTGTAATTACTGTATCTCGACTGCATTTCACCTAAAAAACAGCTCTGCATATTGTTTATACTGTACCTGTGTTGATTCTTAACTGTTTGCACTTTAAAAAGTTATTTTTGTTTAATTTAACTGTTAGGCTAACACACTCAAGTGCGCTAGCTGTTTTATAGCATTTACTGTTTGCTACTGCATCTTTTTCTTCTGTCTTTGTAAAAAAATAGAAAAAAACAAAAAAAATATCCTTGTTTTCCTGCCTTACTGAACTAGAATAGTCCAGTCTTCAGATTTTGCTGATCTCTGGGCTTTGTCATAGTTCCTGTGCTATCCATATCCTTATTTGGATAAGAGGAAGCTTCTTTGATCACCAGTGGGAGTGGGGAGCACTGAGCAACCTATTTGTCCCTAGAGGAGTGGTTCCAGCCCAGCAAGTTGTAGTTTATTGGCCATTTTGGGTCAATTCCTGGCTCTTTTCAACCCCCTGCTATAAAGCCCATTTTTGTGCACTTTTGCGCTTGTATACGACTCAGCACAGCTCCTCGTGGTGTCCTGCAGAGTTCTACAAGCAGCGGAGAGTCAAAGAGTGACTTTCCTTGATTTTTAAGTATTTTTGCTGGCTTTCTTTTTAATTACTGTATCTCGACTGCATTTTGCCTAAAAAACAGCTCTGGGCTTTGTCATAGTTCCTGTGCTATCCATATCCTTATTTGGAAAAGAGGAAGCTTCTTTGTTCACCAGTGGGAGTGGGGAGCACTGAGCAACCTATTTGCCCCTAGAGGAGTGCTTCCAGCCCAGCAAGTTGTAGTTTATTGGCCATTTTGGGTCAATTCCTGGCTCTTTTCAACTCCCTGCTATAAAGCCCATTTTTGTGCGCTTTTGCGCTTGTATACGACTCAGCACAGCTCCTCGTGGTCTCCTGCAGAGTTCTACAAGCAGCAGAGAGTCAAAGAGTGACTTTCCTTGATTTTTAAGTATTTTTGCTGGCTTTCGTTTTAATTACTGTATCTCGACTGCATTTTGCCTAAAAAACAGCTCTGGGCTTTGTCATAGTTCCTGTGCTATCCATATCCTTATTTGGATAAGAGGAAGCTTCTTTGTTCACCAGTGGGAGTGGGGAGCACTGAGCAACCTATTTGTCCCTAAAGGAGTCATTCCAGCCCAGCAACTTGTAGTTTATTGGCTATTTTGGGTGAATTCCTGGCTCTTTTCAACCCCCTGCTATAAAGCCCATTTTTGTGCGCTTTTCCGCTTGTATACGACTCAGCACAGCTCCTCGTGGTGTTCTGCAGAGTTCTACAATCAGCAGAGAGTGAAAGAGTGACTTTCCTTGATTTTTAAGTATTTTTTCTGGCTTTTGTTTTAATTAGTGTATCTCGAATGCATTTTGCCTAAAAAACAGCTCTGCATATTGTTTATACTGTACCTGTGTTGATTCTTAACTGTTTGCACTTTAAAAAGTTATTTTTGTTTAATTTAACTGTTAGGCTAACACACTCAAGTGCGCTAGAAAGGAGGGGGGGTATCCATATTCATCAAGGACACCCACACCTCAAGACTGGTGGCAACGCACGATGCATCGGAGACCATCCAGGTGCAATTAACCA
Source organism: Protopterus annectens (assembly GCF_019279795.1). Taxonomy (NCBI): domain Eukaryota; kingdom Metazoa; phylum Chordata; order Ceratodontiformes; family Protopteridae; genus Protopterus; species Protopterus annectens. The sequence goes on along the minus strand of NC_056739.1, from coordinate 681,705,605 downwards.
TAGGCAAGACTGCTCTGCAAATTGTAGCATGTTATAGGCCACCCTCACAAACTCAGGAACCTCACATGGCCTTCCTGAAAACACTAGAGGGGATAAATGTATCACCAAACACCATCATACTAGGTGACTTCAATTACCCTAATATAGACTGGGAACACTACTCAAGCTCAAACACCCTAGCCCAAACGTTCCTGGAATTCATAAACTCAAATGCCATGGAACAACTAGTCACCATCCCCACAAGAGGAGATAACATACTTGATCTCATCATCACGAACATGGGAGCACAATGTTCAACACCGGAAGTATACCCCTCACTGGTGAGATCAGATCACAAACTAGTCTCGCTGGAGGTCCTCATCCCACCCCCACCTGAAATAAGAAAGCCCCCAGTAAAGAACATCTCAAAAGCCGACTTCACACTTCTAAAGACTAGTGTGGTCTCCTTTAAGGCCCGAGCTGGCGGAAAACAGTACTCAAGCCGCTGAATCACTTACAAATGCCTTCTACCAGCACCTGCAGGACTGCATGGATAAGGCAATCCCAAGCAAAACAAAGACTCTTTGTACCAAAGGCAAGCGTCCAGTCTGGTGGACCCCAGCCATAAACAAACTCTACAACAAAAGGAGGAAGCTACTACAAGATAGAGCAAAATCCTTAAAAGGTAAGACACCCTTGATCACTATAAGTAAAAACTAAGAGCTCTCATAAAATCATCCAAAGCAAATTTCAAGAGAAAAATAGCTAAAGACTCAAAAGACAATCATAAGGCCTTCTTTAGCTATGTTAGAAACCTAGGAGGAAACTCCCAGATATGCTCAGAACTAGTTCAAAATGATGTGAAGATTACTCATCCTACAGACATTGCCAACATACTGGCTGACAGGTTCAGTGCAAACTTCTCACCCTCCCCAAAACGAGAGATATCTATACCAAATGATTGCAGGCCCCCAAACATCTCCAGCGCCCAAGTGAGAACTGCTCTCTCCAAAGCAAAAACACAGCATCCATGGGACCTGATGGTGTCCCCGGCTGTGTGCTCCACGAACTCAATGAGGAATTAAACCCACAGCTAGGACAGCTGTTTAATCAAAGTCTTACCTCTGGATACGCACCAGGAGTGGCGCACTGCAACTGTGGTCCCACTTCACAAAGGCGGTGCCTCCACCGACCCTGGAAATTACCGCCCATTAGCTTGACAAGCCTTATCTGCAAAGCCATGGAGAGGATCATAATGGACCTCATAAATAAAGACATAGGGAATTTGCAGACTTTGGATCCAACCCAGTTTGGCTTTGTCAAAGGCAGATCATGCCTTTTAAACTTGGTTGACTTTTTCGAAACAGTCACCAAAGCCATTGATGAGGGAAAGGCAGTCCATACAGCCTACCTCGATCTGGCTAAGGCCTTCGATACAATACCCCACTCGGTATCATTGAAAAACTCATCAGCTTAAATGTTAACCCATACATCACAAGATGGGTTGCAAACTGGCTGAGTGACAGAACCCACAGGGTCAGAGTTGCTGGCGCCATGTCAGACTCAAAGCCTGTCACAAGTGGTGTCCCACAGGGCTCAGTCCTGGGCCCACTCTTGTTTGGCATCTACTTTTCCGAAGTACAAGCAAACACAGGAGGGTTATGGCTGACAAAGTTTGCAGATGACTGCAAACTGGGCGCCATAGTAGAAAACACATCTGACACAGATATCCTTCAGAAGGGTCTCACAGAAATCGATAACTGGTGCCAGAACCACGGCCTAAAGTTAAATGCCAAAAAATGCATAGTCATACCCTTCGGGAAAAACAAGGTTACCCCTAGCTACCAAATAGGTGGCAATCCACTGAGCACAGAAGAAGTTATCAGGGACCTGGGGACCCAGGTTGATAGTAGTCTGTCATTTGACACCCATGTAGCTAAAGTAGTTAGGAAGACCTTCTACATTGCCCACCTTATCATGAAGGGATTCTCATCTAGATCAAGGGAGGTCATAGTCTCCCTTTACTCATCACTCATCAGACCAATGATTGAGTACAATGCCCCATTCGGAATGTATCTGACCCGACACTTGCAGCAGCTGGAGAGGCCACAAAAGTTCCTCACCAAAAGGATAAAGGGTCTCAAAAATCTGTCCTATGCTGCCAGACTGAAAGATCTCCAGCTCTATTCAGTCGCTTACCGCTTGCTCAGAGGTGACCTTTGCCTAACATACAAGGCCATGTCAAACCCAGATTTGATGAATATGCTTCACCTCAAAAAATCTAGATCCATCAGAGCCACAAGGGGGGGAGACTTAAACCTCGACACGGCTATTAATAGGATGTGCTGGAGGGATAGATTCATCACCCAAAGACTCCTTATGCTGTGGAACAAAATCCCGGTACATGTGAGGCAGAGCACCTCGCTGGCCTTGTTCAAGAGAAATCTTGACCAATGGATGGGAGATCGCAGATATACCCCAGGGATTACCTCAGTGTCACTGCTCGACAGAGGCACAGCAAAATAATGGGTATAGTTCCCCATACTAAAGGGGTGGCGTAAGCCACAAAACGATGGGCTAGGCTTGTAAATGCCCTCGGGCAGATAGCCTAGTATGAACCTATGAACCTATGAACCTATATCTTTTTCTTCTGTCTCTGTAAAAAAAGAAAAAAAAAACAAAAAAATCCTTGTTTTCCCACCTTACTGAACTAGAATAGTCCAGTCTTCAGATTTTGCTGATCTCTGGGCTTTGTCATATTTCCTGTGCTATCCATATCTTTATTTGGATAAGAGGAAGCTTCTTTGTTCACCAGTGGGAGTGGGGAGCACTGAGCAAACTATTTGTCCCTAGAGGAGTGGTTCCAGCCCAGCAACTTGTAGTTTATTGGCCATTTTGGGTCAATTCCTGGCTCTTTTCAACCCCCTGCTATAAAGCCCATTTTTGCGTGCTTTTGTGCTTGTATACGACTCAGCACAGCTCCTCGTGGTGTCCTGCAGAGTTCTACAAGCAGCAGAGAGTGAAAGAGTGACTTTCCTTGATTTTTAAGTATTTTTTCTGGCTTTCATTTTAATTACTGTATCTCGACTGCATTTCACCTAAAAAACAGCTCTGCATATTGTTTATACTGTACCTGTGTTGATTCTTAACTGTTTGCACTTTAAAAAGTTATTTTTGTTTAATTTAACTGTTAGGCTAACACACTCAAGTGCGCTAGCTGTTTTATAGCATTTACTGTTTGCTACTGCATCTTTTTCTTCTGTCTTTGTAAAAAAAGAGAAAAAAACAAAAAAATATCCTTGTTTTCCTGCCTTACTGAACTAGAATAGTCCAGTCTTCAGATTTTGCTGATCTCTGGGCTTTGTCATAGTTCCTATGATATCCATATCCTTATTTGGATAAGAGGAAGCTTCTTTGTTCACCAGTGAGAGTGGGGAGCACTGAGCAACCTATTTGTCCCTAGAGGAGTGGTTCCAGCCCAGCAACTTGTAGTTTATTGGCCATTTTTGGTCAATTCCTGGCTCTTTTCAACCCCCTTCTATAAAGCCCATTTTTGTGCGCTTTTGCACTTGTATACAACTCAGCACAGCTCCTCGTGGTGTCCTGCAGAGTTCTACAAGCAGCAGAGAGTCAAAGAGTGACTTTCCTTGATTTTTAAGTATTTTTTCTGGCTTTCGTTTTAATTACTGTATCTCGACTGCATTTTTCCTAAAAAACAGCTCTGGGCTTTGTCATAGTTCCTGTGCTATCCATATCCTTATTTGGATAAGAGGAAGCTTCTTTGTTCACCAGTGGGAGTGGGGAGCACTGAGCAACCTATTTGTCATAGAGCAGCATCGGGCAGCGCCAGTTAATCAAGTTTAAACTATTTCTGGCTCCGTAAAGTCTGTTCTTCAATTTTTCCCTTAGAACTGCTCTACTTACAATATAAACAGCCTATTCTCTATCTGAAAAGCCCAGCACTTGCTCCTAAAGCACAAGTTTAAACTATTTCTGGCTCCGTAAAGTCTGTTCTTCAATTTTTCCCTTAGAACTGCTCTACTTACAATATAAACAGCCTATTCTCTATATGAAAAGCCCAGCACTTGCTCCTAAAGCATTTTTATACAGGTAAAGCACTCTTAAACAAAAAGAAAGTACTTCATTCACCTAAATCCCCTTGAGTACCCATTTCCCTATAGGTCCTTCCTAACTCAGTTACACAGCAATCTTTTACACTAGTCTAGCATGTCGAAGGGTCAATTGCTGGTGTCCTCTCCTGTTCAGCTGGTGAATCTGGGAATCTTGAGACAATATTACAATTGCCTCGTGCACGCAGACAACCCTCTCCTCCTCCCAATAAATACAAATATATGTGAGAGATGCAACTATATAGCCAAACTGGAGGCTGAGCTCTCTCAACTCAGTACTGGCAAAACCAGTCAGGAGGAGAAGGTAACCACGCACACCACAAACCCAGTCTCACATAGACCTATCACAACTGCAAACCAAACACATAAACACACAAAAACGTACTCGGAGGCTCTGATTAAAAATCTACCAAAACAACAGAGGCCTCCAAAGCAGACACCCAAGCTACCACTACCTCAAGACATAGCACATGCAACACATAGTTCCCAAAGTCAGTGTGCTAAACAGTCACAGCCCTTAAGGCCAAACAACATGCCAGACACACTTGTAATAGGTGACTCCATAGTCAGACACACTGACGTCCCGCTCACCAGACTGAGCAAGGAAAAGGATACAGTAAGCTGCCTGTCAGGTGCTAGAATCCGCCACATAACACAAGCACTCAGGTCACTCCAAAGTAAGTACAAATATGACGCAGTCATTGTCCATGCCGGTGTGAATGACCTGAGATGTACCTCCCTGGACTACATGAAAAGAGACATAGAGGAGCTCTCTGTTTATGTAGCCCAGGCCGGTATGACCCTGACCCTGAGCAGCATCTTACCCTCACCAAGAATGATGCCACAGTACAAAGACGAAATGATCAGTTTTAACAATTGGCTTAATTACTGGTGTCATTCTAAGGGGATCCAATGTCTGTTTGCTTGGGATGACATGCTTGACAAGCCACGCTGCTTCGCAATGGATGGCTTGCACCTGTCACCCCTGGACTTCCGGATATTGGCCAAGGCTCTTGCCACCCCCATAGTGCCTTTTTTAGGCAAGGCTCAAAAGACAAACCTACCTCCCTAGAAAACACAAGTGGAAAAAAACTAAGGGTAATGCTGCTCAATGCCAGAAGTCTAAACCTCAAGATGCACACTCTCGAAGCCCTCCTCAGTATGGAGAACATCGATGTCTGTGCAGTGACTGAAACCTGGTTCAAGGCTCCTGAGAGCACCCCAGCACTACCAGGTTTTACCTCATATCATGCTTTCCAGCCCCAAAACTTGGACCGAACCACAAAAGGAGGGGGAGTATCCATATTCATCAAAGATACCCACAACTCCAGGTTAGTGGCAATGCATGAAGCATCGGACACCATCCAGGTGCAACTAACCATAGGCAAAACTGCCCTACAGTTTGTAGCATGCTACAGACCACCCTCTCAAACTCAGGAACCCCACTCAGCCTTCCTGAAGACACTGGAGAGTATGAATGTCTCTCCAAATACCATCATATTGGGAGACTTCAACTACCCAAACATAGACTGGGAACATTACTCAAGCCCCAACACCCTAGCCCAAAGGTTCCTAGAATTCATAAACTCAAATGCGATGGAACAACTAGTCACCATTCCCACAAGAGGAGATAATATACTAGACCTAATCATCACAAACATGGGGACAAAATGCTCCACACCAGAAGTATACCCCTCATTGGTGAGATCAGACCATAAATTAATCTCACTGGAAATCCACATCCCGCCCCCACCCCCTGCACAAAAGACCACAGTGAAGAACTTCTCAAAATCCAACGTCACACTTCTTAAGACTGAAGTGGTATCCTTCAAGGCGCCTGGGCCAGTGGAAACCACAACCCACACCGCTGAATCCTTTATAAATGCCTTCTACGGGCACCTTCAAGAATGCATGGATCATGCAATCCCAAATAAAACCAAGACCCATTCCCCCAAAGGCAGGCACCCTGTCTGGTGGACCCCAGCCATTAACAAACTTTACAACAGGAGGAGGAAGCTACTACATGACAGAGCAAAATCCCTAAAAGGGAAGGCATCTCTGATCAGTACTAGCAAAAAACTACGATCACTCATAAAATCATCCAAGGCCAACTTTGAGAGAAAAATCGCAAAAGACACGAAAGACAATCACAAGGCCTTCTTTAGCTATGTTAGAAACCTGGGTGGAAACTCCCAGATATGCTCAGAGTTAGTCCAAAATGACACAAAATACACTGAACCCACAGACATTGCCAACATTCTGGCAGACAGGTTCAGTGCAAATTTCTCCTCCCCCTCCTCCCCAAAAGGAGAAATATCTATCCCAGCAGAGTGTAGCCTCCCTAACATCTCAGATGCCCAGGTAAGAGCCGCCCTCTCCAAAGCTAAAAACACAGCATCAATGGGACCGGACGGTGTCCCGGGCTGTGTGCTACATGAACTCCAAGAGGAACTAAACCCGCACATAAGGCTGCTGTTTAATCTTAGCCTTACTACAGGATATGTACTCAAAGAGTGGCGTACAGCAACAGTGGTCCCACTCCACAAAGGCGGTGCTTCTACAGACCCTGAAAATTACCACCCCATAAGCTTGACGAGCCTGGTCTGCAAAGCTATGGAAAGGATCATTATGGAACTCATAAACAAAGACATTGGGGACCTACAGACATTGGATCCTACCCAATTTGGCTTTGTCAAGCCAGATCCTGCCTTTTGAACTTGGTCGACTTTTTTGAAACAGTCACTAAGGCCATTGATGAGGGTAAGGCAGTTCACACAGCCTACCTTGACCTTGCAAAAGCCTTCGACACAATACCCCACTCGGGCATATATAGACAAACTCACCAGCTTAAATGTAAACCCATATGTCACAAGATGGGTTGCAAACTGGCTCAAGGACAGAACCCACAGGGTCAGAGTTGCTGGAGCCATGTCAGACTCATAGCCGGTCACAAGCGGTGTCCCACAGGGCTCAGTCCTGGAACCCCTTTTGTTCGGCATTTATTTCTCTGAGGTGCAGGCAAACATAGGAGGATTATGGCTGACAAAGTTCGCAGATGACTGCAAACTGGGCACCATAATTGATACTCCAGCGGACACAAGCATCCTTCAGAGAGGCCTCATAGAAATGGATAATTGGTGCCAGAGCCATGGCCTTAAGCTAAACACCAAAAAATGTATAGTCATACCCTTTGGGAAAAACAAGGTACCCACAAATTACCACATAGGTGGTAATCCATTGGCACTGGAAGAGGTAATCAGGGACCTAGGGACCCAAGTTGACAGTAACCTCTCATTTAACACTCACATTGCCAAAGTGGTTAGGAAGACCTTCTATATTGCCCACCTTATCACGAAGGGATTCACATCTAGATCAAGAGAGGTCATTGTGCCCCTGTACTCTTCTCTTATCAGGCCCATGATTGAGTACAATGCCCCATTTGGGATGTATCTTACCCGACACCTGCAGCAGTTGGAAAGACCCCAAAAGTTCCTCACCAAGAGGTTAAAAGGTCTCAAACATATGTCATATGCTGCCCGGCTGAAGAAACTCCAGCTCTATTCAGTCGCATACCACCTACTCAGAGGTGATCTATGCCTGATGTACAAGGCCATGTCCAATCTGGAATTAATGGACATGCTCCACCTCAGAAAATCCAAATCCATCAGAGCCACGAGGACAAGAGATTTGAACCTCAACACAGAAATAAATAGGATGTGCTGGAGGGACAGATTCATAACCCAGAGGCTCCCTACACTCTGGAACAGAATCCCAGTCCATGTTAGGTAGAGCCCCTCACTAACTCTCTTCAAGAGAAATCTTGACGAGTGGATGGGAGATCGTAGGTTTACCCCGGGGGGTCATCTCTGTGTCACTACTAGACAGAGGCACAGTAAACTAAACCCTAAATGGGCGTAGTATTCTTATCCTAAGGGGTGGTGAAAGCCACACACACACTCTGGCTAGGCTTATAAATGCCCTAGGGCAGATAGCCTAGTATGAACCTATGAACCTATGAATACGCTACTTTCACAGTGTGGGTTCTGTCCGTGAGCCAGTTGGCAACACATCTTATAACATAGGGATTTATACCTAGTTTAGTGAGCTTATCTATAATTCCAGAGTGGGGGATGGTGTTGAAAGCCTTGGCGAGATCTAGATAAGCTGTGTGAACCATTTTACCATCATCTATGGCTTTGGTGACTGCTTCAAAGAAGTCGATCAGGTTTAGGAGACATGATCTGCCTTTTACAAATCCAAACTTAGTAGGGTCCAGAGTTTGGAGATTACCAATGTCTTTGTTTATGAGTTCCATGATGATATGTTCCATGGCCTTGCAGACCAGGCTCGTCAGGCTAATGGGGCGGTAGTTACTGGGGTCCATCGTGGCTCCCCCTTTGTGCAGTGGGATAACTGTCACGGTGCGCCATTCAGTGGGTACAAAGCCTGAGGTGAGGCTATGATTGAACATGGTACTTAGGTAGGGTGCCAGTTCATTCTGTAGTTTGTGTAGAACGCAGCCTGGGATATTGTCAGGTCCCATGGATGCTGTGTTCTTGGCTTTGGAGAGTGTGTTTTTTACCTGTGCAGCCGTGATTATAGTAACTTTGCATTCTTATAGAGATGGGCCCTCTAGGGGGTGAGAGGGGGGTAAAGTTAGCACTGAACCTATCTGCTAGGATGTTGGCAATATCAGTTGGTTCTGTATATTTAGTGCCATTATGCTGTAACTCAGAGCAGATCTGAGTGCTCCCATTTAGATTCTTGACATAGCTATAGAATGCTTTGTGGTTGTCTTTAGAGTCAGTGGCAATTTTGTTTTCGTAACTAGCTTTGGAGGAGTTTATGAGAGATCTCATCTTCTTACTGAGGTTGACCAGGGAGTTCCTCCAGTCATGGGATTTTACTTATTTTTGCAATAGTTTCTTTCTTCTGTTGTAGAGTTTGTTTATGGCAGAGGACCACCAGACTGGCTTCCTTTGTCTGGAGGATAACATCTTGGTTCTATTAGGGATAGCATGATCCATGCACTCATGTAAGTGCTTATAAAGTGCATTTGTGTAGGATTCGGCAGTCATACCTCTATTGTCCGTCTGCATGGGTGTCATGAAGTTTGCCACTTCTGTCTTAAGAAGTGAGAAGTTGGCGTTTGAGAAGTTTGTTACAATGGTTTCCCTAATTGGGGCTGGGGGTGGGATGTGGATGTCTAGGCTGATTAGCTTGTGGTCGGATCTGACCAACGAGGAATTGACCTCTGGTGTGGAACACCGGTTTCCCATGCTGGTGATGACCAGGTCTAGGATATTGCTGCCCCTGGTGGGGGTGTGAATAAGTTGATCCAAGGCATTGGTATTTATGAATTCTAGAGAACGTTGAGCAAAAGAGTTGGTACATGAGTAGTTTTCCCAGTTAATGGTGGGGTAGTTGAAATTGCCCATTATTAGGGTGTTGGGTTGTACCCTAATACTTTCCAGTGTATCAAGAAATGAGGAGTGTGAATCCTGGGGCATGGTGGGGGGTCTGTAGCAAGCTACAAATTGGATTGCGGTCTTGCCCAGAGTTAGTTGTACTTGGATAATCTCGGATGCATTATGCTGTGCAACTAGCCTGGAGGTGTGGATATCCTTAATGAATATGGACACGCCTCCACCTTTAGTGCTTCTTTCTGGGTTAGGTGGCCAAAAGGTGTGGTATGAATTGAAGCCTGGTAATGCAGGGGTGCGCTCTGGAGCTTTGAACCAGGTCTCTGTCACTGCACAGATGTCACAGATGTCACCGGTTACGGTGGTGAATTTGTCATTTGAACATTGCCTAAAAAAGGCACTATAGGGGTGGCAGGAGTCTTAGCCAGTATCTGGAATCCTAAGGGTGACAGGTGCAGGCCATCTCTGTCAAAGCATCGTGGACTGTCGATCATGTCGTCCCAGGCAGACAAATACTGGATCCCCTTAGAATGACACCAGAAGCTTAGCCAATTTTTGAAGTCAATCATTTTGTCCTTGTACTGTGGTATCATTCTGGGTCTATCTATTTCTACATCCCTCTCTAACTATGTATACATATATGCATATATATAGATACATATATAAATATACATACATATATATATATGGTTCCCTATTAGAATCCTGAAACACTATAAGCCTGAAAGTCAAAATCCTGAAAACTAATGACTGAAAATGCAAAATCTCGAAAATGCAAAATCCTGAAAGTCAAAATCCTGAAAACACAAATAATGCAAATATGTCACTATAAAGACACTAATATCTACCAACTGACCCTGACCCTAACCCTAACCCTAAGGTCCGTCACTATCGCACACTCACCTGACCCGCGCCCTAACCCTAACTCACTTAAACCGCCCCTAACCCCAATATTTGTCATTATTGCATACATGCCTAACCTGCTCCCTAACCCTAACTCACTTATACCGCCCCAAACCCTAACATAAAACCAACCGCACACTCACCCGGACCCAACGCATGACCTAACACCACAGGGCTAACAATAGCAAAGCCACAATGACGTCAGTATGTCCATTTTGTATTTTCAGGATTTTGACTTTCAGGATTTTGCATTTTCGAGATTTTGCATTTTCAGTCATTAGTTTTCAGGATTTTGACTTTCAGGCTTATAGTGTTTCAGGATTCTAATAGGGAACCATATATATATATATATATATATATATATATATATATATATATATATATATATATATACCTTTTTATTTACACATACGAATACACACACTAACATACTGCTAAACATCCATTACTGTACAACCTACATTGTACGTTGCATTACAACCTACATTGATATGTGCACATAGCAACCTTCACATACATATGTATGTCCAGCCTTCACTAACAGTTGCAGTATGTCCCCTGCCCTATGCACATCTTCATATATATAGATACAGACTGCTAACACATATGGAGGGTTCACATTATGTAGACTATTACATTATTATTTTACATTACCTTTGTGTGTCACTGCTGTTTGTGATGGCTTGCTGCTGGTTAGCTTGCTGTTTTGTATTGTTTTATTTTCGGTGGCTGTCTCTGTGTCTCTTTTTCGGTTTTTCTGTTTTTTTTTTTCTCTCTCTCTCTGTCTTTCCCTCCGGATGTTGCAATGAAAGTATTGCATGTGTGGACTGGGAGTACAGGCTGCTTTTGTAGGTATATGCACATGTGCATGTGATGGCCTCTGCACCAATTGTTAGCCAGCATTTACTAATTGCATGCAGCCTGCTGTGTGGTAATTGCAGTTCTCACTGTGATTTCAGGACAGTGCTATAAAATGTTAGGTTAGGTAGGAGTAGCCCTTTCAGATTTTCAAGGTGGGGACCATGCTGGTATGCTGTGGACACTGTTGTGTGAGTGTAAAGGTTGGTATGTCTCTCATATTTCAGGCTGTGTTGTAGGCACTGACATGCATGCTGTACTGACACCTGACTATTGCTTCCTCCAGTTTATTCTTCTCAGTGTGTATGTTAACTGACACCTAATAATACTAATACTGTTTAAATGGGAGTATATGCTTTCCTGTGGGACTTGTGGAGTAACTGGTATACAGCAGTGGCTCTTGCAATTTGTTGCTATTGCTTCACTATTTGGCCTTTACATTCCCTCCTTGAATGCCTGCTATGTGTCTTTACTGGAATGTGTTGCTATGGCTTTCCTATTTTCCATTTACATTCACTCCTTGTAATGCTTGCTATATTTCTTTCAGCAGCAATTCCTTATATGTTTGTTGTGGTTTGGTGGTACTGCATGCAGTCTGGTCTGGCCAAGGTGTGGGGCTTGACATCTACAAGGGTATTTTATTTTGCTGCTGAGCAGTAGTGGCGCCTTGTACTTTGTACTAACAGTTATGGATAGCAGGCACATGCAGTGCTTGTAAACTGGTATACTGTCCTTATTTTATTAGTTGGATACCTCCTTTGATATTTGTGGGTTGTACACCTACATGTGGGTGTGCTTGTGGAAGCTATTCTACAGCTATTCACAGAGTGTGTGACAGCAGACAGAATGATATGCCTGTGAGTTTGTGACACTTGCAGGCCTCAGATACTCTCAGGTGTATCTTTTATCAGCCTCAGGGAATGGTTCATATCAGTGGGATACACCCGTGATATATTTCAGATATTCTGCAGTTGTGACTGTGGGGTATTTTGAGCATATGTATTACTACACCATTTCTGACATGCAAGTAGTGCATACTTTCAGTAGTTGACAGTTACCATTACATGGGATAAAACACCTTTCTGCCTACTGTTAGTACATTTCACAGGGAGTCAGTGGGGCACAGTTAACATTTGTTTTCAAATCAGGGACATCCCTGTAAATCAGTCACAGTTGCGAGGTCTGGCCTCTTACCTGTTCAAATATGGCAGTGTTTATCCTGCTCTGATAGTGTGTGTGGTTTGCAAGATGCTACTGTCATATTATTACCTACTAGCTACCTACTAGCATGGCTGTTTCTCTTCTCACACTAATGTTATACAAATCCACAAGAATTGCCAGTAAATATACAAGAAAAGCTTTGTGTAATAGCCTTCCTATATTCCATTTACATTCAGTCCTACTATTAAATGATATATTACTTTCAGAACAAAGTTCTTGTATATCAGTCATGGCTTAGTGGTAAGTCATGCAGACTAGTGTTTCCAAGGTCCTGGGTTCGAGACTGACAGAGGAATTTTATTTTGCTGCTGAGCAGACTACAGGCCTTGTCAGTCAGAGTGACTAAGGCACTTTTAAGCAGTTGTAAGTGGGTTAGCGCTGGTTTGCGTGGAGCTCACGCATGTGCAGTGCTGCTTAGCTTCGCGCACACCCGCTTAGAGCTGCTTAAAAGTGCTTACTGTAGCACACACCCACGCTAATTTCTTTGAATGAAAAGAAAATGGGGAGATAGGAAAGTGAAAAAGGGGGCACAAAGAGGGTAGGACAGTAGGAAAACAAGCTCGGGATTTGCAGGAAGGATGTAGGAAAGGCCCATAGCTGCCCATTTCTTTATCAGCAACAGCTGTGCATATGTGTGTAATTTGGTGTGAAATTTGAAACTTTCCACCCCTGAGAGAGGGGTGAGGACAACAAAATATGTTGTACAGCCAATTGTAATTACCAGTTCATATGTCCAGCAGACATGTCTGCAAAATGGGCAGCTATGTATGGGGCATAATTTTTTTGTGGGAACAGAGTGCCCTTTTTTATTTTTTTTTCAGGTGAGAGTGGAATGTAAGGTACAGGAAATAGGTATATTTGGGGAGGTAGGTAGGGGAGTTTAACAGACAAGACAAACAAGACGCATACAGGGGCAGAGTATGACACATGTGGGGGGGGAGCACAATTGATGGGGACGGATGTTTGGATATCGCGAGCCCATGAGCCCACAGATGGCAACAGTGGAAATGAGATCCCCACCCATGGGCAGTTGCCACGGGGCTGTGCTGGGGGCTTTGTAGGATGGGTGGCAGGGACACCCATGAATTTCCCCACCTGAGCTTCAAGCTGGCGTAGGGGTTCAAGCACAGGATACCTGATCTCGCTACGCGCCACAGACTGGACACTTTGGAGGGTGAGTGGACGGTCTCCTCCGGCCACGCTTGCAGAGGGGGGACGAGCCCCATCCCCTGCAGCGCTTCCACCCGAAGGTGGCACAGGGCCACCGGAGGAGGTTCCGGCCTGGGCACTAGTACCAGGTGCACTCGCCAGCTGAGGTGGGAGAGGTGGGTCCGCTGGAACCCGCCTTCCCTGTTGTCCTATGTTTAGAAATATTTTATGACATTTTGGGTTGGTAACAAACAATACCATTCAAAATTAGTTGTAACAGCATGCATCAGTATTCCCATTAACCAAACAACCATGAATTCCAAACATTGAACAGCAAGCATAACACATGCATATTTTGAACAACAGTACACAATCCAACAGCATGCAGGGTTGATTGATGGCAACAGGCCATCAGGTTTGGATATGTGAACAGGGCACATGCAGCAACGTACGTGCAAATATGTTTGAACCAACAGGACAAATGTCCATAGGAATTAATTGTGAATACACATACCCAGTTTGTTGTGGAATAGCATTATTTGTGAATATAGGGTAGGGTGAAGAAATATTTTATTAACAACTTCAACTACCTATACATATGCTGTACATCTCTAGTAGCTGCAGATATATATACCCTACAGGTCTTAGTACAGTTTCCTATATGCAACCTTAGGAATGTTGGTGATGGGACTGTTACTGCTACATTAATATACATTGCATTTTTATTCATACACGTTCATATCTGGCTATGTACAGGTACAGCATCCTGCTACATTTCATTTATATGGCTCTAGACAACTGTGGATGTTCATTATTTCATACAACCATACTATCTCCATATTGCAAGGGTACAGCAACATATCCAAATTGTGGGACAGACACATTCCAGCTTTGATACTTTATTTCAAATATTTCACTTTTTGGTTGTGGCTGTCTCATTCATTTCATTATGTACTGACTGCAGTATACTTTATTCAGAAGTTATAACAGCTTTCTTGGTCGATTCATACCTCTTTCTCACACTCTCACTTGTTTTATTTTTACAATTCAAGATGGTACTTTATTCTAGGTGTTATTAACATGTCATACTTGATTACAATAATCCTTTCCAACAGACTCACTTGTTTCATATGGCAGATTTTCAAAGGGGATGTATTTGACACATGTGTATTGTCTTTAGCTTGTTTACCACTGATTTTTAGGCTGCAGCAGGTTATCTGATATTACATTTCAGGTGGGAAATCACTATTTAAGACTTGTTTAATTTTTATTTCTGGATTACAGGCTGCATCACTTATCTAATCATACAGTACTAGCAGAATCTTTCATCTAGTGTTATTTGAACTTTATTAATATGTAGCTACACTGAACTCTTTTCAAGCTGTCTCACTTATATTGTATAACAATTACAGAAATATAATTACTAACCTGCCTGGTTGTGCAACAGCTCCAGCCTATCACCATAGGCTCGCCGATTCGCAGAATGCACACCTGCAGCTGTAATATAAATGAAGTAATATTGGAACATACATCTCCATAATATCAGCTAGGATAATTCCTTACATACATAATTACATGTATACTTACTCAGTAGTGGGGCATTGGGCATTTGCCGGGCCTCCTGGATCCAACGGTTCAGTTGGTCCTGCTTTCATCTCTTCAGGTCCGCATGGTGGTGACGGACCTGTTCACCAGTCCTTGGTATGCCTGTGGCACTGGTAAGATCATGTGCCAACTGGTTCCATGCCTCTGCCTTATACGCACCCCACAGAACCTGGCCCTGCATGAGTTGAGCCTCATGATCATGGACTAGGAGCCAAACCATGTATTTGGACTCCTCAACACCCCACCTCTGTGCTCGGAAGCGACTACCCTCTCCTACACCTGCCATCCTGACTGCAAATAGGTTCCACAATCAATTATGCTGTGTATTCCCGCCTATGGGGCTTATTTATGCCATTTTTCCCGCACTTATCTGTGATTGGCCATTTTGGAATTGTATCAGGTTCACAAAACCTGCTTTGTCATGCTTCTGTTTCCATTCATTCCTATATATATGCTAATACTGCATTTTTCAGTACATCTGTCATGGCTTAGTGGTTCAGTACTTTGACTATGATGCACAGTATCTTGGGTTTGGGCCTTGCTTTTTTTTTTATTTTACTACTGTCTAGACAGGCTAGGAGGTGTGTCTGTTTAAAGGTGGCTTTGATACAGGTTGCTCAACGTTGCCCGCCAGTAAGCCAGTTGGCACGCTGTGCAGCTCCGCTTAAATGAGTTATGCTGGTTAACGCGTTATTTGGCTATGAGCATGCATATTACACTGTGAGAAATGTTGCGCAACTATGGGCACACAGTTTCAGCATGTTAAAGTGCTGCTCAACTCCGGGCACTCATATTACACCTGTTAAACCACTGGTCACCTACGGGCAAACATACTCAGCTTGCTAGAGCGCTGCTCAGCTATGGGCACTTATAAATTATTTTATTTTTTTTATTGTGTCAGATTTCTTCATAAAAACATGGCCCATTTCATTGCATTTTACTTAAATTATAATTTTATATATATATATATATATATATATATATATATATATATATATATATATATATATATATATACATACATATATGTCAGGGGATTGTTTCGTGCTTATTTCACTAAAAATAAAAAATGATGTTGTTGGGGCTCAAACTGTGACTACCTCCTCTTTGGCCGACGTCTCTACCGCTACGCTATTGCTACTTGGCTTATTTTGCATATTTAGATCTTATATGCTTTTTCAATGACTGCTAACTGTGGCTGAGCGGACTGCACACCTGCGCAAATGAGCGCAATTATGGGCATTTTTGAAATTATAAAAAAAAAATTAAACTGTTCATTTTTATGTTTTACATTTCAGTTGGGTTAATAGTCTGTGGGGGCATGTGTGCTGTTGTGTTTCTTGACATTTCCGCGGACTCGCTCGTGGGAGTTTGCTTTTGGGACTGTGATTCTTATGGGGGCGTGTCCCTTTGCAGGACTCGCCATGTGGACATGCCCCCTACATTGCTACATGGACCGTGTTAGCCTAGGGTGTGATTCAGCATGCCCTCATGAATATGCATGGCATGCTGACATCACCCCGTTTAACTGCAGCCTCCGTGTAAGACTTGCTAATTCTTACACGGAGGCTTTGTGAATCCTGCCCATAGTTTCTCTAGCTGCATTGAAACCTGTGAGCTAGCATGTTTATGGCCTAGCCTATAAAGTAATTTAATTTCAGATATGCTTTTAAGTTTTCTGAATTGAGGTTAACCTTCTGTCTGACAGTTTCCGCTGTTAAAACATATACATTTAAACATTTACAATAGTGCATGTACATTTCTATTCTCTCCAGTAGGGCACACTGTAGATACATATCAAACACAAGCAGTTTACAAATATATTTTCAACACAAACATTTGTACAAATCAGTATGATATACACATGATATTCAGTTCTAATACATTTGTAACACCAGCATCTTGAATACATCAGTTTGATATTTACAAATGACATATAACTATTTACAAAATTCCAGCTATCTGTGCTGGAAGTAGCTCCATTCATCTCACTCAGTATGAATCTTGAATGCCTGCTTGACTGAGGAGTGAGGTGTTCTACAAATCAGGACCCCTTGTATACTGCACAAAACAACATATACAATTTTATGAACTACGCAAGCTGTCTGTGAATCCCATACTTAATCTCTGCTACTTGCTCAAGTCTTCTAACTTTAACAGCAGGGCTAGATCCAGCACTAGGTGACATAGGCAGCTGTCTAGGGTCCAAGTGTTAGCTGGGGGTCCAGCCATACAAAATTAATTAAAAAAAAAATGACACAACATTAAATTAATTAAAAAACACTACTGGTCAATTTTGCATCCAAAATGCTGTTAAGAACATAATTTCCTGCTTTGCCTGGCTAAGGTATTTGACAATGAAAGGAGCTAGCACATAACACAAATAAGGAACTTCCAGGAATTGGTGAAAGATTTAAAACTTGAGTACTGAATAGTGAACATCTGGAGGTGAAATTTCTTTTGTATATTTAGGAAACTTTCAGTTTTCAGTTTACTTTTTTTGTTGTTGGAACAACAAGCAAAATAGTAGAGGAGATGCACCTTTTAATGTAGCACTTAATGTCAAGCCGAGATGGCACTTAACAAGCAGGCAGATAGATGGATGTTTCTTCTTTTGTTGCAGCACTTAACATCAAGCATTTAACATCAAACTGAACTGACACTTAACAATCAGGCAGGTAAACTGGCATTTTTCTTTTATTGCAGCACTTAACATCAACTCAAAATGGAACTTTACAAGCAGGCAGGTAGATTGGTATTTATGTTCAGCAAATCTTGTGTGTGTGTGTGTGTGTGTGTGTGTGTGTGTGTGTGTGTGTGTGTGTGTGTGTGTGTGCGCGCGCGCATGTGTGTGCTTTCTTTGGTAAATCACTCAGGATTGTAGTCGGTCAGCTATAGTCATTAGAGTTTCACAGTTTTTGTGGTTTACAAAATACATGTTGATACATAACCTGTTGCTCTGTTAACTTTTTAAATGGCTTAGAATAGTCTGTGCTTACCTGTCTCCAGTGTTGCATAATATCTCTGATTTTGTCTCATAGTTATGCCCTGTCCTTGAGCAAGTCACTTAACCAGACAGTGCTTTGGAGCAACTGCAAACTTAGGCTACTCCAAAAAAGGGACACGTGCCCAGCGGGGTATTTAGCAAATGTGTTAGACATTTGTGTTTCAAATTCATATACCCTTCACATTGAGGCTAATTAGTACTTTGCCATATGCTATTTGAGTATGAATCCCCACACTTCTATTGTACTTTAATGGGTTGCCAGATGGATTTTCACTCAATATAAGTTTGAAGAGAAGTTTACTGTTTTCCATGCTGTTTATTTTCACTGTGACAGTGATTTGTTTAGAAAATGTCTGTTAGTGTTTTTTTTCTATAAAATTTTAAGTAAAAGTTTTAATGTGATCCAAATGTTTGTGATATTTTTAAAAGTAAAACAGAAAATAGTATGTACAGTGGATATAAAAAGTTTATACACCCCTGTTAAAATGCCAGTTTTTTGTGATATAAAAAATGAGACCATAATAAATAATTTAAAAACTTTTCCCACCTTTAATGTGACCTATAACCTATACAATTCAATTGAAAAACAAACAAATCTGTTAGGGGAAAAAAATAAAAATAAATAAATAAAAAATGTACAATATGCTGGTTGCATACGTGTGCACACCCTTAAACTAATGCTTTGTTGAAGCACCTTTTGATTTAATTACAGCCTTCAGTCTTCTTGGGTAGGAGTCTATCACCATGGCACATCATGACTTGGCAATATTTGCTCACTTTTCCTTCCAAAAGCACTCCAAATCTGTCAGATTGCAAATGCATCCCTTGTGCACAGCCCTCTTCAGGTCACCCCACATATTTTCTATTGAATTTAGGTCTGAGCTCTGGCTGGGCCATTCCAAAACTTTAATTTTCTTCTGGTGAAAACATTCTTTTGTTGATTTGAAAGTATGCTTGGGGTCATTGCCATGCTGAAAGGTGAAACTCTTCTTCATCTTCAGCTTTCTAGCAGACACCTGAAGGTTTTGGGCCAAAAGTGACTGTTATTTGCAACTGTTCACAATTCCCTCCACCTTGTATAAAGCCGCAGTTCTAGCTGAAGAAAAGCAACCCCAAAGCATGATACTGCCACAACCATGCTTCGCCGTGGAGATAGTGATCTTTTGGTGATGCAATGTGTTGTTTTTGCACCAAACTTGCCTTTTGGAATTGTGACCAGAACATTCAACCTTGGTCTCATCAGACCATAACACATTTTCCTACATGCTTTTGGGAGACTTGATGTATTGTTTTGCAAATTTTAGTCAGGCCTGGATGTTATTCTGTGTAAGAAAAGGCTTCCGTCTTGTAACCCTACCCCATAGGCCAGACATATGGAGAATATGGGAGATTGTTGTCACATGTAGTACATAACCAGTACTTGCCAGAAATTCCTGCAGCTCCTTCAGTGTTGCTGTAGGTCTCATGGCAGCCTCTCTAATCAGCTTTCATCTTGTCTTTTCAACAATTTTGGAGAGACGTCCAGTTCTTTGCAACGTCACTGTTGTCCCATATTTTCTCCATTTTTTGATGACTGTCTTCACTGTGTTCCATGGTATATCCAATGCTGTGAAAAATGTTTTGTACCTTTTTCCTGACTGATGCATTTCAACAATGAGATCCCTTTGATGCTTTGTAGGCTCTCTGTGAACCATGGCTTTTGCTGTAGCAGGAAACTGAGTAAATGTCAGGAAAATCCTGCTAGGACAGCTGAATTTCATTTGGGGTTAATCAGAGTCTCTTTAATTGATGGCAGATGTATACCCAAGAAGACTGAATGTTGTAATTAAATCAAAAGGTGCTTCAACAAACAGTTTAAGGGTGTGCACACAAAACAAAGTATTAGTTTAAGGGTGTGCACACGTATGCAACCAGCGTATTGTACATTTTTTTTTTTATATTTTTCCCCTAACAGATTTGTTTGTTTTTCAATTGAATTGTACAGGTTATAGGTTACATTAAAGGTGGGAAAAGTTTTGGAATGATTTATTGTGGTCTCATTTTTTATATCACAAAAACTTGACATTTTAACAGAGGTATGTAAACTTTTTATATCCACTGTATACTGATGGATTTGAACAGTGTTTATGGTAACTGGGGAGAGACAACTAAGTAATGGCATACTTGGATGCATCAGGGCCATCAGGGGTGGGGCCTGGTTCATTACCTTGTCTAGAGTCCCATTTGCCCATTCTCTGTCTCTGTTTAAGAGTAATAACATCAAGTGCAGAAAAGGGTGGCAATGATAATAAACTACGAATGATGGTTCAGATCAAAAATTCATAAAATACTGATTACAGCACACAGATGCAAGCACACAGACACACAAACACACACACACACACACACACACACACACACACACACACACACACACACACACACACACACACACACACACAAGGGTATGTGATTATTTACTGAATAATAGAATACTGAAATCAAAATACTGAATGCAAAATCCTGCAATGTCGAAAGGTTGAAACTTTAAATGCTGAACTCAAAATAACCTACCAATAGCATGCATGTACAACACATGTGCACTGAATCAGTACAAAGCCCAGTCAACAAACAATATAATAAATCTCAGAAACAAGCATTAACATGGGTCCTGCAAGATGGGGCAAGTCCAGCTCTGTACTTATGTAAGGGAGTACGTATTTTGATTTCAACATTCACTCCTTTGCCATTTCAGCATTTCATATTCAGTATTATTCCTTTAAATATATATCACTTTTTGGTAAGATGATATGACCCCCCTCAGAACACACACACACACACACACACATACACACACACACACACACACACACACACACACACACACACACACACACACACACACACACACGCACATACACACACATACACACACACACACACACACACACACACACACACACACACACACTATGCATATGCATGGTTTTGTTGCCTAAACCCTCCCAAAATTATAACCTTATTTCCAGAATTACAGACAAAAGTAATCTGGTAAGTTGCAGTTTTTACAATATACACCATGGTCTTGTCAGATATGTAGTACATTTTACTTTGCCAGATTTGATTATATTATTAATATTGTGCAGCCGTACCAAGTATTTAATGCAATTAGCAATCCTAAGGAGTTTGGAGTTGTATAGGGTTTTGCATATAGTTAGTTCTTATGAGATAGATAGCAGTTACGTCAAACATTTATGCAGGGTGCCTACCAACTGTACTTTGATCCCACTAGGGGGCACAAGAATAGCTTTACATATCAAAACTATATATTATAATAATGGAACCATTTCATAAGTATATAATGGAAAGTGCCACATATTTCTTTTTTTCTTTCATTATTGACACTTGATTCCTGGGAAAGTCCAACTAGTTAGGTGCCAGTTTTCCGCAAAAGCCTAGGCAGAAAAGCTCCAAAGTATTACAAAAACATTTTAAGAGCAATAATTGTACAATCTTCAAAAATAATACAAAAACATTTACCATTTAAAGAATTATACCAAATTAGATATATGTGAAAACACTGGTTAAGAACAGATACAACGTATATAACACTAGTTTAATATTTTGAGAAATTTTAGCCAGTTTAAAGAAATTAAAGGTAAGTTAGTACAATACAAACAGGAATTGACACATGAAGTGGAAGAAAAAAATAGGGTTATGGCATATTTAGATAGAGAGTCAGGGAAGAGAATTTGATTAAACTAAGGAAATGAATGAAGAAGGGGGAGTAATGAGGTGCAATATATGAATAGGTACCTGTTCATATTTAGAGAGAAAGTTTAGCCTGGGGGTATGTATATTTGTATGCATGCATGCATTTAAGTATTTATTTTATTGTATTTATTTATTTATTTGGCTATTTATTTATTTATTGCTTAACAAAACATTATTACTGGCTGGAAAACCCTTTTCAGTAGAGACAACTTGAGAAAAACTCCACCAGATAAAGAAAAAAAGTAACATACATATGTGATGAATCATTTGAGCATACGGTAATGAGAAAAAAATTGTTTGAGCTTACAATAATGAGAAATCAAAAACAAAAAAAACGTATGAATAGTCAGCATACAAACATATTATGATTATGATACAGGCAATTCAATGATATGAAAAATCATTCAAAGCTGGATCACGAGTGTTTAGATAAAGTTTAGATCCATAGTATTTTATAATAGTAGAACAGTGATAAAATGATCTTTCGCAACAATGTAAAGTTGAGGAGAGTGCGGTGCAGTAAATATCTCAAGACTTAGATGCAATATTACAAAGTAAGACAGATCACTTTAGAGCAGGATGGGATAGAGTGGCTAAGGATACTTTAGGGATTAGTCAGGTGTGGTACATGAGCAAAGCCATGAGATCTTTAGGTGTTGTTTCAAACAGCAGCTTGAAGGATTTCAGGTTGTTAGTCTTGATGAGGGGGAATTGAATTCTGAACTTCAGTAATGTGAGAGAAATACAGTGAGTCACATGCAGTATTGTTTAATTTAATCAGATGCAGAAACTTGTCAGTAGAAAAAAAAGAGTCCTAGATTGTAAGGTTAATTATCACCAAATGTAGCTATTTTTTTAAGCATTTATCTGGTAGGGCTAATTGGGCAGCTTACAGGTTGGCAAATACAGGAGCAACATACAGGGGGGATGAGTAACAGTAGAATGGAGGCAATTGTTGGCCCAGCCTAGTCAGTCAGGTAAAGTTTATCAATATAAGAGGGTAGAGCTGTAGACAGTTTTTTCCTAGTTTGTACTCTAAGGTCTAGTGCTGCTATCCTGACCCATTGTCCATGCTGCCTTACCCCCTGTCGTGTTATCCTGGCCACACAGACATAGTGACCACACTATCCCCAGACTTCAGCAGAAGTTATACCAACTGACTGTGCATGCATCTAAAAGTCTGATTGTCAGCAAAGTTAAAGAAATAATGACCATACTGTTTCCAGCACTCTAGCCATGGTATAACAACTTCCTCTGCACATCTCTGAGAGGGGCCATTTTTATACTAGTAGGTCTATGGCAAAAGCCTGTACTAAGCTTGTGTCAAAATCCAGTTATACAGCCTGGGGTCTCCAGAGGCTCAGACAGGCTAGTTGTTAACGTGTGTGTGTGTGTGTGTGTGTGTGTGTGTGTGTGTGTGTGTGTGTGTGTGTGTGTGTGTGTGTGTGTGTGTGTGTGTGTGTGTTACTACTACCAAGAAGAGTTACATATGTGTCCAGCAATATTGTGCGCATCCACTGAAAAAACAGAGATATTTTTTCTGATACGCATACACACTGCAACTGACAAGCCAGGTCTACAGCAAAGTGCACACCACCCCAGGCAAGCCAGATGTGTAACAAGATGCATTCATTTTTTACATATGCACGCTTACTGACACTACCCCTGACAAGCCAGATCTATTACTGGATGTACAAACCTACATATATACACACACCCACACACACACACACACACACACACACACACACACACACACACACACACACACACACCACACACACACACACACACACACACACATTTACCTAACAGGCAAATTGGAACAGAGATTCATTACAGTACATCTTTGGGGTATTGGAGAAAACCAGAGCAAATGATAAGCCAAAACAGAGACGGAGAGGACATGCAGGTTTTACAAAGAAGCCACAGGTAAGAACACACATGACAATGCACTGTGAGATAGCAATTCTGCTCATGTGCCAATGATCAGTTACAAAATATCAATCTGTGACACTAAAGGTGTACAAACTAATGTCACTGGGGGCAGTTATTGAAAGTTTATATCTCTTATCCTTCAAAATTTCATTACAAAATTTTAACATCAGAACAGGAAAGCTGGGTACAAGACAAACCTATGACTGCAATTCTGTCCTCAGAGCCTCCACTGTGGCATACGTCTGAACTCCACAGCATTAGCTACTTCAAAGCTTGGCATTTTAGCCACACCATGTTACAAGTGAAAATAATACATATTCCCCCAGATTCACAAATCCTCCGTGTAAGACTTAATAAGTCTTACTCGGAGGCTGCAGTTGAACGGTATGACATCAGCGTGCCATGAATATGCATGAGGGCACACTGACTCAACCGTAAGACTTACACAGACCGTGTAAGAAAGCAGGGGGTGTGCCCAACTGCCGAGCAGTCTAAATATCCACGTCCCTGCAAGTGTTTAAAATAAAAGCAAATAAACAAGAGCGAGTCCGCTCAAATGTCCCTGCACCCAACACCTCACTGTCTGATATTGTAAACCTCCATCACAGTTCTAAAACGCATAACATTAAGTTTTTTTTTAAATTCCCAAAATAGCCCATAGTTTAACAGCGCTTTATCCAGCGCAATGTGTTTGCATGGACGTGCACGCCGTGCCAACCAGGGCACTGTAGGGCACCGAGCAGCAACGTAGAGCAAAGTTGCTTTTTTTAAATTCCCAAAATAGCTGCCCGTATTTGCGCGTGTGTGTGCGGGTGTGCCCATTGCTTAGCTACAGTTAGCAATTCTGACATGGAAGAGCATAAGAAAGAATGTTTATGTAAATCATACCAAATAGCAATAGCGTAATGGTAGAGCATTCGCACAAAGAAGAGGCATTCCCGGTTCGAGTCCCACCACTCCCTTTCGTATTTATTTTTTAAATCAGTATATGGAATAATACCTAACATATTTGTTTAAACATAACTAAAAAGCAGTGAAAATGGCCAATGTATCAGTGAACAAAATAAATATTTTAAAGAATCCCAATATAAAATTGCCTGCAGTTAAGCAGCACTTCACCCAGCGCAATAGAGTTGCCCATAGCTCGATAGCACTTTACCCAGCGCAATAGAGTTGCCCATAGTTTAACAGCGCTTTACCCAACGCAATGTGTTTGCGTGGACGTGCATGCCGTGCCAATCAGGGCACCGTAGGGCACTGAAGAGCAATGTAGAGCAAAGTTGCTTAAATGCAGCCACACCCCCTAGTCTGTCTGGACAGTATGAAAAGAAAATGAATGATAAGGTTTGAACCCAGGATTCTGTGCATCAGAAACAAAGTACAGAACCACTAAGCCATGGCAACATAGGTGAAGCAGCCACTGTTAACATTCATATACTTACCAATGGTAGTTTAACCATTACTAAGCAGGTCTGCAGTCAGCCGAGAATGTTACAAAATGGCCAATCACAAAAAAGTGCGGGAAATGTGACATATTTAAGCCCCACAGGCGGGAATACACACCATAACTGATTGTAGCTCAGATCTGCAGTTAGAATGTCTGGTGTTGGAGAGGGAACATGCTTCTGAGTGCAACATTGGGGCATCGAGGAGTCAAAATACATGGTTTGGCTCCTTGTCCACTGTCATGAGTCAAGACTCCTGCAGGGCCAGTTCCAAGGGATGGAGTACAAGGCAGAGGTTTGGAACTGGTTAGCTCGTGACCTCACCAGTGCCACAGGTGTTCCTCGGACTGGTGAGCGGGTTCGTCACCACCATGCAGAACTGAAGAGATGAAAGCAAGACCGCCTGAACCAATGGATACAAGAGGCCCGTGGGATGTGGGATGCCCCACAACTGAGTATGTAGCCATGGAATGCAGTATGTAAGAATTGATAATGGAGTATGTATAATGGATAGGTATGTCTCAATATCCCTTCATTTACTTTACAGCTGCAGGTGACCATGCTGCGAATCAGCAAGCCTATGCTGATAGGCTGCTAAGGTGTGCCACCAGGCAGGTTAGCAATTATTCTGCATGTATTGTTATATAAAATATGGGAGAGAGCACGAAAGAAAGTGTTGTAGTCCAAGAATACAGCCATAAAATTGCCTGAATAAGTCCTCTACATGTACTGTCAGATACAAATGTCAGACAGGCAGAAAATGAGTGTAGTAACCCATTAAGAAAGGTAACATATATCTGGAATAATATCTCTGCAGGCACTGTCATATAAAATAAGTGAGTGAGCCTGAAAAAAGAGTGTTCTAACCCATTAATAAAGGTATAATATGTCTTGAACATGTCTGCCACATGCACCATTAAAACAAATAAAGGAGTGAGCCTGTGGAAAAGTGTGTAATGTCATTAATAAAGGTCTAAAACCTGGAGTGTGTCTGTGTCACAGAGTTTGAAATGTTGTTGTACCCTTGCATTATACAAACAGTACTGTTTGAAAAGGTGCTGGCAACCCAGAGTTGTGCAGTCCCATATAAAGTGGGTGATGGAAATGCTAGTAGCTGTGAAACATATATACAGTCCACAACAGTCAGTTACTGGCTGGCATGAATAAGTAAATCTGGCACACGTGTAGCATGTCATTTTTCCCCAGAAATGTGAGTGTGTGTCAAGAAATGCAGGGTTCTGTACAAATCAAAGTGAAAATGTCATGTGAAAACATCCCAGATATGAAGATAAAGAAATATAAATGCAATCAAGAAATATGTAGCAGTAACATCTGCATCTTGGACAGTTAGTATGTCAGATATAGGTCAGGCATATATTGAACTAGCCAAACCCATTACACAACCTAATGTATGGTGGCAAGTGTAATAATACATGTAGGGGATATACACTTGCAGTCACTAGGAATGTAGTGTAGACGAAAAGGTAATTATAAGATGTTAACCGAGGTTTTTTCTACACCCTACTGTATGTGCATAAACCATGCAATTCCACACCTCAATGGGTATGTGTAATCTTAAATATTTATTGGGACATATGTCCTATTATTCTATAAATATTTGCATTCACATTGATGCATGTGCCCTGTTTAAACACCACAATCATGGTGGCCTGTTGCTACCAAACATCCCTGCATACTGTTGAAATATCCACTGTGGTTCAATATATGCATGTGTTATGCTTGCTGTTCAACTGTTGTAACCTTGGTGTGTTGGGTTAATGGGAATATTACTGCATGCTGTTACAACTAATCTGGAATGCTGTTTTGCTTACGTTGTAATTAAACCCACCTAATCACAGAACGTATGGGAAGGCCGGTCCCAGCGGCCCCACCTGTCCCTCCTCAGCTGGCGAGTGCACCTGGCACCAGTAGATCTGGTGCCCAGCTGGGGCTCCCCTCCTCCATTGGTCCTGTGCCACCTTCGGGTGGAAGCACTGCAGGGGATGGGGCTCATCCCCCCGTGCAAGCGTGGGCGGAGAAGGGCCACCTGTCACCCTTCGAAGGGTCCGGGTTGTGGTGCATAGGGAGATCCAGCATTCAGTCACTGATCCCCTACGCCAGCTCGAGGCGAGAGTGGTGCATCTCAAAGATGAGCCTGCCCATTCTACGCAGCCCCCAGCACAGCCACCCTCGGGACTGCGAAGGTTCAGTGGTGACTGCCCATGGGTGGGGATCTCAGTTCCACTGTTACCATCTGTGGGCTCATGGGCTTGCGATTTCCAAACATCCAACCTCGTCAATTGTGTTCACCCACCCCATGTGTCATACACCGCCCCTGTATGCGTCTTGTCTGTCTTGTCTGTTTACCTTCCCAACCTACCTCCCTGGACATACCTACTTCCTCTACCTCACTTCCCACTCTCACCTGAAAAAAAAAAAGGCAATCTGTACCCACAAAAAATTATGCCCCATACATAGCTGCCCATTTTGCACACATGTCCATTGGACATGTAAGCTGATAATTAGAATTGGCAGTACAACATACTTTGTTGTCCTCACCCCTCTCCCAGGGGTGGAAGGTTTCAAATTTCACTGCAAATTCATTGCATATGCACAGCTGTTGCTGTTAAAGAAATGGGCAGCTATGGACCTTCCCTACACCCGTCCTGCACATCCCGAGCTTGTTTACCTACTGTCTGTCCCTCTTTCTGCCCCCTTTTTCACCACTTTCCTATCTCCCCATTTTCTTTTCTTTAAAAGAAATTAGCGTGGGGGTTAGCGTGAGTAAGCACTTTTAAGCAGTAGTAAGTGGGTTTAAGCAAGTGTGCACATGTGTGCGCTTAGCTAAGCATTGCTAAGTGTCACACAAACCCACACAAACCCGCTTACAACTGCTTAAAAGTGCCTTAGTCACTCTATGGCAGAGCCCTTGTTCTGCTGAGCAGCAAAAGAACAAACCTTTGCCAGTCTCGAATCCCAGACCATTGACACAATAGACTGCATGAATTACCACTAAGCCACAGCAGATATACAAATAACTTGGTTCTGAAATAAATATATCATGCATTGCAATGAGGGAATGTAAATGGAAATTAGGAATGGTATAACACAAATCCTTTTCTGTGGGTCTTTACCAGCAGTGGTTGTGGAATTGCATGACATAACTGTGAAAGGAGAACCACCCATCCTAGCAGGGAATAATGTTACAGCAGCACCTTACAAACACCACACAGTATCAGACCAGGATAAATACTGGCCACAGGAATACAGTGCAATAACCACATTTGTATGGCAGTTAATTGTGTAAGTGAGAAAAAAGTACATACTCCCATGTATCCTGTATTAGAATTTGGAGGGGTGCGTACATGTCTACACTGAGATGTGTGTACTGGAAGCAGCAACATTCAGGTTTGAGTACAACATGCATATAACTGGCTACAACCCTAGCATCAGATAAGAGACATATACCAACTTTCAGATTGACACAACGGTGTCCAGAGCAAACAAGCATGGGCCCCACCATGGAAATCTGAAAGGGCTCCGCCTACCTAACCTAGCATTTTATAGCAGTGGGCTGCAATCACAGTGAGTAATGCAATCACCAAACAGCAGGCTGCATGCAATTACTGAATGGTGGGCAGCAATTGGTGCAGAGGCTGTCACATGCACAAGTGCAGATACCTAGAAAAGCAGGCTGTACCTGCAGTCCACACATGCAATTATATCATTGCAGGTGCTGTGAGATAGAGAGTAAGAGAGAGAGAGAGAGAGAGAGAGAGAGAGAGACAGACACAGACTGAGACTGAGACAGAGACAGAACAGAGTGAGAAGCTGAGACAGAAAGTTAAATAGAGGGCGAAAACCCAAAACAAACCACCAATAAAAAAAAAAAACTACAAAACCGTAACACACGGAACAGGGAAATACAAAGGTAAGGTATGTAACTCACATGTATGTGTTGGCATGTTGTAGATGTTCCTGAAGAGTACTCTACACACTGCAAATCATCCATGTGTGGCAGCAGTATGTATCTATCTGTATCTGCGCATTTGCATAGGGCAAGGGACATACTGCAACTGTTAGTGAAGGGTGGATAGATATCTGTCAGTGAAGGTTGATATGTGCATATATCCATGTAGGTCATAGTGTGTGGCCTAGATAACAGCATGCAGTGCACAGGAGTGGCCTTAGGTCAACTGGTGCCCTAGGCAAAAGGGCTCCATGGCGCCCCCTACCACACTTCCTGGTGCCGCCATCCTTGTCTTTCTACACCACATTTACCATACAACTAGGGCTCTCACATACACACACACATTACATCAACATTGGCCCATGCAGTACTGTTGTCCCTCACACACACACACACACACACACACACACACACACACACACACACACACACACACACACACACACACACACAGACATGCCGATTGGATAGGTCAGTGTCGGGCTCTGACAAACCTACAACACACCCTGTGCATATGATGACACCTGTGCCACCTCCTGTCATCTGTCACATTGATGCAGGAATAGGCTAACATGGTTCTGATGCACAGGTTGACATTATAGCAGTGTAGCAATAGTAGCAAGTTACCAATAGGAAAGTGTACTGATGTCCTTGTAGGTATATCTGAGCAGGCATTATGCATCACAGCTCTTATAGTAATTGTAGCATTGTTTACACCAGTGTTAGGTCTGAGTATGTACTGTCCACCCATGTGCCACTTGGCTGAAGTGTACAGTGTTGCCAGCATGTGTTAGTGAGTGGACAGTACGTGTGTGATGTCTGCATTACAAATTAGCGGGTGTACATCTGTGAACATGATGTGTGCGCACTGTCTGCATGTACATGCATAGTGGACATGTGGGATGTGCGACATACCCTGTTATACACATTGTTAACATCTCATGGTATCTTTCGATGGCCAGTATGCATTCTACTACAGATATGTACTAACATGGGTACACATGTGTGTATGACATGGGTTGGCACTATGATGTGGGTGATACCGTTGATATCTGTCAATGATCTGCAGTCTGGTAGTATACACCACCTCAACAGCATGACTATAACCAATCATTAGATGATGTCCTGACAAATGACTCACAGTTGTGGGGAACTCAGTAACAGTTGGATCCTTCCAGTACTATACTATAACAGTAACCAGTGGTATTGACCGCCACACATTCCTGGGACCACACCTGTGTGGCATATAGCCCTCTTAGGTACATGCAAACATACTAGGGATATGTCCATCCACATCTGGAAATGCATGCATTGGCCTACACTGCATTCCCCGGATGGGACGCATATCCTACACAAGGGTATCATACAGACCAATACCTGTTGTCCAATACATGCTGTATAGCAGTACGCCGTCTATGGCATAGTCATCCACATTTACTATACCTACTATCCCAACAGTACCAGGTGGTAGCCCTGAACATGTATGTTGGGTACCAATGTGTACAGGCAGACACGTGTTATGTCATCTGTCCCTTGGTATCCACATATCCATAGGTATTGTAGGGTCCCTTGGTGTTTCACATAACACATTAGGGGCCAGCATGCATATCCACAGGGCTGGTGCACACCTATAATGACTGTCCATTATTGCCAGTCGTTGTTGTGTATGAACATGTCTGACATATACCCTGGCAATTACCCTCACTCACAGTACTCTATAGTACGTGTCATGGGTGTGTGTGGCAGGGATGTCCTTGGCCATGGATCACCACATTGGCCGGGCTTGACACATACATACATATGTGACCTATGATCTGAGAAGCAGTGGCACAATCTGCCGAAGGTTACAAATGTATTCATGTAGTATGCAGGCTTCACACCTTTGTACTGATTGAGGTCACATGTACACAAATTTATTTGACACGCATATACCCGATGTGTGCAATGCACATACTCTTTGAAACATATGTCATACCATAGTAAAAGTAAAACCCAGACTGCATTGACCACCTGTGGCACACACACACACACTCAGCATTTGCAGGACTCAAACCCCTACCTAGCTATGTTATGAAACTAGAAAGATACACATTAACACGGCACACTATATGCAATACTGGGTGGTTTCTGTTCTCCTTGAACATTTGTAGAATGCCAAAATCATCGAACTTTCCAAAGAAGGGTGTACCTCTCTTAATGTGTTTTCCCAGTCTCCAAAAAGGCTACTCCTCTCAAAGGGAATCACACACATACACTTGGCGTTTGCAGGACTCAAACCCCTAAATAACTATGTTATGATGTTAGAGAGGTACGCCTTAACACAGCACGCTATATGCATTACTGGGGGGTTGTTGTCCTCCTTGAATATTTGTAGGATGCTGACATCATCAGACTTTCCAAAGAGGGATGTACCTCTTTTAATGTGTTTTCCCAGTCTCCAAAAAGGCTACTCCTCTCAAAGGAAATTACACACACACACACACACACACACACACACACACACACACACACACACACACACACACACACACACACACACACACACACACACACAGACACACACACACACAGACACACACACACACACAGACACACACACACTTGGCATTTGCAGGACTCAAATCCCTACCTAACTATGTTATGATACTAGAGAGATACGCATTAACATGGCACACTATATGCTTTACTGGGTGGTTTCTTTTCTCCTGGTATATTTGTAGGATGATGACATCATCAGACTGGACATGGTAATGTGTGTACACATTTTTATGCAATCCCAGGAATGATCCATGTAGGTCGGCAGGTATCAACAGCTTGTACAGGACCCCGTGAGTCTCACCTTGTGTGATCTATCTGTGGACACATTGCCATCCCTTCATATGTCAACACATATCTATGCACAGATTGTTGGTTTTGTGGATACGACATGTGTCTGTGATGTTGATGAAGAGCTGTTCAAAGTCTATGTGGGACATGTGTAGCTCTGTTCCGTGATGTATGTCCTGGGTGGCTGCCTTGCAGACAGTGTAGCAGGCTTGGGAACCATGATCTGCACATGAACATACCACAGTTGGTAGGGTTGTGAGTTTGTTGTGTGATGCACTCCATGGCCTTGCAGATCAGACTTTATAGGCTTACTGGACTATACTTACCATGGTGTGTTGTGCACCCACACATGTGGGGAGTGCCATATGTTGCTGTCACACATTCAACGGTTCCAGGTCCTGTGGACTGGGTGAGGCTCAACCGACTGTTCAGGTGCAGGGTCTGTTTGTTCTGTAGTGCATGCATGACACATATTGGGAAACAATGTAATCCAACTGCTGTCATGCTTTTGGCTTTGGGGGAGATTTTCAGCCATTCTACATGTGATATCTCCTGGTATGATGTCAGGGACTATCATCAGTGGGGGGGTGGGTATGTATACATGGGCCTGTCTGACAGGATGTCGGCAATGTCAGTAAGGTACAGTTGTCCCTGACTCAGCACATATATGCATGTACATTACTATTTATTACATAGCTGAAGGACATGTCATGATTCTCAGTCTGGACTCCTTCTCAGCTACTCTTTACAAAATACCAACAAACCTGAGCACTAATCCCGGTTATACTCTTTTACACACTTAACACCCTACTGATCCTTTGTGATCAGGCTACAGAGTATGTCATCATAATACACTGGCATGTCCAAGGGTCAGTTTCATGTGTACTCTCCAGTCCAGCTAGTGAATATTGTGGTTATGACACAATATCACATCTGCCTCATGTACACAGACAACCTTCTCCTCCTCACATCACACTCACGTATATGTGGGAGATGTAACAATATTGACATACAGGATGCTGAGCTCTCTCCACCCATGACTGGCATAGTCTATCAGGTGGTGAGGGTGACCACACACACCACATATCAGTCTCAAATACACCGATAGTGACAGCAAACAGCCCCCTGCTATAAAGCACGCATTAGCGCGATTTAGCGCGGAGCTGCTACCGTTGCACACTAGGGCAGCGCCGGTTAATCAGGTTTAAACTATTAGGGCTACCTAAAGTCCACTCTTCAAATTTTCCCTTAAAACTACCTTCCTCAAAGTATACTACTGTTCTATTTAGTGTATCCTATAACTATAAATTATCTCTACTTGACTCCCAAGTAGACTATTCTCTATCTGTGTAGCCCAGCACTTGCTCCTACAGTACTTATCACCTTGATACAGCACTCTTGTTATAGATAGTACCCCAAAAAAGCAAACCCCATTTCTCAGTCACCCACATCCCCCAGAACCTTTTTTTAAGTTTTTCTGTCTATTCCTTCTAGCATGTCGAGGGATCAGTTGCTAATGTCCTCTCCTGCTCAGCTGGTGAACCTGGGAATATTGAGGCAATGTTACAATTGCCTCATGTACACAGACAACCCTCTCCTCCTCCCACAAAACACAAATACATGCGAGAGATGCAACTATACGGCCAAACTGGAGGCTGAGCTCTCTCAACATAGGACTGGCAAGACCAGACAGGAGGAGAAGGTAACCACACACACTATAGACCCAGTCTCACATAATAGCATCACAACCTCAAATCATACACATAAACACACAAAGACATACTCGGAGGCTCTGATCAAAAATCTACCAAAACAGCAGAGGCCACCAAAGCAGACACCCAAACAACTACCACCTCAGAACACAACACCTGCAACACATAGACCACACAGTCAGAGTGCCAAGCAGTCACAGCCCTTAAGGCCAAACACAATGCCAGACACACTAGTCATTGGTGACTCCATAGTCAGACACACTGACGTCCCGCTCACCAGACTGAGTAAGGAGAATGTCACAGTAAGCTGCCTGTCGGGCGCTAGAATCCGCCACATAATGCATGCACTCAGGTCTCTCAACAGCAGGTACAAGTACGACTCAATCATTGTCCACGCTGGTGTAAACGACCTGAGACGTACCTCCTTGGACTACATGAAAAGAGACATAGAGGAGCTCTCTGATTATGTAGCCCAAGCAGGTATGACCCTGACCTTGAGCAGTATCCTACCTTCTACAAGAATGATGCCACAATACAGAGATAAGATGATCAGCTTTAACAATTTGCTTAAACTCTGGTGTCATTCAAAGGGGATCCAATGTCTGTCTGCCTGGGATGACATGCTGGACAAGCCACACTGCTTCGCAAGGGACGGCTTGCACCTGTCACCCCTGGGATTCCGGATTTTGGCAAAGGCTCTTGCCACCCCCATAGTGCCTTTTTTAGGCAAGGCTCAAATACTAAACCTACCACCCTAGAACACAACAAAGAAAAAAAACTAAGGGTAATGCTGCTCAATGCCAGAAGTCTCAACCTCAAGATGCACGCACTCAAGGCCCTTCTCAGTATGGAGAACATTGATGTCTGTGCTGTGACAGAAACCTGGTTCAAGGTTCCTGAGAGCACCCCAGCACTATCAGGTTTTACCTCATATCATGCGTTCCGGCCCCAAAATCCAAACAATACCAAGAAAGGAGGGGGGGTATCCATATTCATCAAGGACACCCACACCTCAAGATTGGTGGCAACGCACGATGCATCGGAAACCATCCAGGTGCAATTAACCATAGGCAAGACTGCTCTGCAATTTGTAGCATGTTACAGGCCACCCTCGCAAACTCAGGAACCTCACATGGCCTTCCTGAAAACACTGGAGGGGATAAATGTATCTCCGAACACCATCATACTAGGTGACTTCAACTACCCTAATATAGACTGGGAACACTACTCAAGCCCAAACACTCTAGCCCAAAAGTTCCTGGAATTCATAAATGCAAATGCCATGGAACAACTAGTCACCATCCCCACAAGAGGAGAAAACATACTTGATCTCATCATCACGAACATGGGAGCACAATGTTCAACACCGGAAGTATACCCCTCACTGGTGAGATCAGATCACAAACTAATCTCGCTGGAGGTCCTCATCCCGCCCCCACCCGAAATAAAAAAGACCACAGTAAAGAACTTCTCGAAAGCTGACTTCACACTTCTAAAGACTAGTGTGGTCTCCTTTAAGGCCCCTGAGCCGGCGGTAAACATTACTCAAACCGCTGAATCACTTACAAATGCCTTCTACCAGCACTTGCAGGGCTGCATGGATCAGGCAATCCCAAGCAAAACAAAGACTCTTTGTACCAAAGGCAAGCGTCCAGTCTGGTGGACCCCAGCCATAAACAAACTCTACAACAAAAGGAGAAAGCTACTACAAGATAGAGCAAAATCCTTAAAAGGTAAGACACCGCTGATCACTATAAGTAAAAAGCTAAGAGCTCTCATAAAGTCATCCAAAGCTAATTTTGAGAGAAAAATAGCCAAGGACTCTAAAGACAACCATAAGGCATTCTTTAGCTATGTCAGAAACCTAGGAGGAAACTCCCAGATATGCTCAGAATTAGTTCAAAATGATGTGAAGATTACTGATCCTACAGACATTGCCAACATACTGGCTGACAGGTTCAGTGCAAACTCCCCCCCCTAAAGGAGAGATATCTATACCAAATGATTGTAGCCCCCCAAACATCTCTAACGCCCAGGTGAGAACTGCTCTCTCCAAGGCAAAGAACACAGCGTCCATGGGACCTGATGGTGTCCCCGGCTGTGTGCTCCACGAACTCAATGAGGAATTAAACCCACAGTTAGGACAGCTGTTTAATCTTAGTCTCACCTCCGGATACGTACCCAGGGAGTGGCGCACAGCGACTGTGGTCCCACTCCACAAAGGCGGTGCCTCCACCGACCCTGGAAATTACTGTCCCATTAGCTTGACAAGCCTTATCTGCAAAGCCATGGAGAGGATCATAATGGATCTCATAAATAAAGTCATAGGGAATTTGCAGACTTTGGATCCAACCCAGTTTGACTTTGTAAAAGGCAGATCATGCCTTTTAAACTTGGTTGACTTTTTCGAAACAGTCACCAAGGCCATTGACGAGGGAAAGGCAGTCCATACAGCCTACCTAGACCTGGCGAAGGCTTTCGATACAATACCCCACTCGGGTATCATTGAAAAACTCATCAACTTAAATGTAAACCCATACATTACAAGATGGGTTGCAAACTGGCTGAGTGACAGAACCCACAGGGTCAGAATTGCTGGTGCCATGTCAGACTCAAAACCTGTCACAAGTGGTGTCCCACAGGGCTCAGTCCTGGACCCACTCTTGTTTGGCATCTACTTTTCTGAAGTACAAGCAAACACAGAAGGGTTATGGCTGACAAAGTTTGCAGATGACTGCAAACTGGGCGCCGTAGTCGAAAACACATCTGACACAGATACCCTTCAGAAGGGTCTCACAGAAACGGATAACTGTTGCCAGAGCCATGGCCTAAAGTTAAATGCCAAGAAATGCATAGTCATACCCTTCGGGAAAAACAAGGTTACCCCTAGCTACCATATAGGTGGCAATCCCCTGATCACAGAAGAAGTTATCAGGGACCTGGGGACCCAGGTTGACAGTAGCCTTTCATTCGACACTCATATTGCTAAAGTAGTTAGGAAGACCTTCTACATTCCCCACCTTATCATGAAGGGATTCACATCTAGATCAAGGGAGGTCATAGTCTCCCTATACTCATCACTCATCAGACCAATGATTGAGTACAATGCCCCATTCGGAATGTATCTGACCCGACACTTGCAGCAGCTGGAGAGGCCACAAAAGTTCCTCACCAAAAGGATAAAGGGTCTCAAAAATCTGTCTTATGTTGCCCGACTGAAAGAACTCCAGTTATATTCAGTTGCTTACCGCTTGCTCAGAGGTGACCTGTGCCTGACATACAAGGCCATGTCAAACCCAGATTTGATGTACATGCTTCATCTCAAAAAATCTAGATCCCTCAGAGCCACAAGGGTAGGAGACTTAAACCTCAACACGGTTATTAATAGGACGTGCTGGAGGGATAGATTCATCACCCAAAGACTCCCTATGCTGTGGAACAAAATCCCGGTTTATGTGAGGCAGAGCACCTCGCTGGCCTTGTTCAAGAGGAATCTTGACCAATGGATGGCAGATCGCAGATACACCCCAGGGGTTACCTCAGTGTCACTGCTCGACAGAGGCACAGCAAAATAATGGGCATAGTTTCTCCAAACTAAAGGGGTGGCGTAAGCCACAAAACTATGGGCTAGGCTTGTAAATGCCCTTGGGCAGATAGCCTAGTATGAACCTATGAACCTATGAACCTATGAACAAGCAGACTACGGCATGCACAGATAAGACGGGCCCTTAATAACATGCACTACAGCTATGTCCTGTTAATGTTGGCAGTACTATACACTTGTAAGATCAGCAATATGTCAGTGTATCTGATGGCCCTACACCTAAACCACAGTGCACCAGTCTTCACCACACTATTGTCCCCTGTATAGCAGACTGCATAGAACTGCACAAAATAAGTGCAAATATGTTACAGATCCTGCAAATACACTATTATGATTACTGATTCAATGCACAGCAGTGAACTTCTCCAAAACTGAACATACAAGTATGTACTCTGGCTAAACATAACAGTTGTGTCTATGGCAAACTGGCATCCCTTAAAATTCTTAGGGAATATGTGAACTATACCTAAACAGTTTCACACTCACTGGCTACAGGATGTTGGACACTGGCAACACCAGATGTACCTATGGAAATGTGAGGGAGAGGTATTGTCAGCAAACACAAATGTGGTAATGTTACATGATAATATATGCATATATCAACATTTACAGTAGGAACTCTGATACTGCCCACATTGCTGACATTCTGAGTATGTGTGCACAAGTGTGGGATACAAGCAGACCCCCCCCCCACATGCAGATTGACCTGACGTCCTTGTACTGGTATGCAGAGGCTGCCACAATGATTGCTACAGTATTACAGAGATGAACACAGGAAGCTTACCTGAATACTCCTCTGCTGTGGAAGCTGTGCCCCCACCACCACAACTTATGGGGTGATGGATGCTTGGGAGCTGGTGGTTGATCCCAGGTTTGCTAGGAACTCCTCTGTGACTGAGAGTAGTTGCTCTGCTGCAGGCCCTCCACTATTGGCAGCCATGGTCCCTGGCCACAGGAGCAGCCCTTTGCCATGCAGCATTTATCATATCAGTCAGCTGGTGTCAGACCTGCTCATAGTTTCTTTCCTGTAGCCCTACTTGGTTTACTGCTGTAATAAGGTCAGCCCACAGTGCAGCACATTGCTCCCAATTCTGGCGACTCTTGGAAAGTAGGATGTTGTGATGCAGTCTGAGACCATCCAGGATCACATCATTTTTGGCAGCAGTAAAAGGTGGGTGCCTCCATCTGTACATGGTTTCTGAAAGACAAGAAGAGGGGAACATGTCACAGGACCACATAAATTGCTCTCTACTATGTACACACCCTGCACATCCAAATTGGCCAGCACTATCCTCTGCTAGCTACCACATGATAACCTGCCATCTATCAACACAGTATGTATGTGGTTATCAAAAACATAGTGGCAATACATCTTGCATTTACCTGCTCATCTTGCTTTTTCCTGCTACTTGCTGCTTGTTCTTTAAAGTGTTTAACTGCATCTTTTCTGTTGCTGTTATTACTGCTTGTTTATAGCCTGTCTAAATTGTAAGTGTTATTGCAAGCCTATTACTTTTGGTTAAAGCACTTGGGCTTTAGGCCCACCCCTTAGGTCTCCCTGGCCTTTCTCCCTCAGATTCTGACAAATATGGTTGGACTATGTCCTACAGTTTCTCCTGCTAGTCTGGCTTATATGGGTATCCTGACACAGTGTAGCAACTGCCTCGTGAACACATGAACACAGATAATCATCTACTACCACCACCTAGGAATACAATTTGTGAGAGATGCAATTATATTAGGAACCTAGAGTCTATGCTCTCTCTCTCACAAGTCAGTATATCTGGCACTGAGAAGGCTGCCAACACAATCACTGCACCTCAAACACCACCCACACCTACACAACACACACCCACATATGCAGGGGTCAGCAAAAACATACCTAAAAAAGGAGACCTCCGAGGCAAAAACACACGCGATCTCCACAGACCTCCACATCACATACTACACATAGTCCACACACTTGTGTCTCACAGCCACTAAGGCTTCACCATAATCCCAACATATTAGTCATAGAAGACTCCACTGTGAGACACACAGATGTGCCTCTCACCAGGCTGGATAAGGAGCAAATCACGGTTAGTTGTCTGGCAGGTGCCAGCATCTACCATATCACATATGCACTGACATCTCTCAACAACAGGTACTGTTATGACTCTGTCATAGTCCATGTTGGCGTGAGTGACTTGAGACATATCTCCCTGGACTATATGAAGACAGACATGATTGAGCTTGATGATTATGTGTCACAGGCAGGTATGTCCCTAGCCTTAAGCAGCATTCTGCCGTCACCCAGTATGATGCCTAAATACAAACAGGAAATGATTGACTTTAACTATTGGCTTAGTTTCTGGTGCCATTCCAGAGGGCTCCAGTACCTGACAGCCTGGGAAGATCTGATTTATAAACCAGGATGCTTTGCCAGAGATGGCCTGCATCTGTCTCAACTGGTCTTCAGGCTTCTGGCAAAGGTTCATGCCTCCCCCATAGTGGCTTTTTTAGGAAAACTGATGAGGTTAAAACTACCAACATAAAAATGTCAATAAAACAAAACTTAAAGGTCGTGCTGCTAAATGCTAGGAGTCTAACCATGAAACTGCACTCATTGCAAGCATTCTTAAACCTGAAAAATGCTAACATCTGTGCAGTCACAGAAACCTGTTTTGCAGCTATGGAGAGCACCCCAGCCTTACCTGGTTACCCATCATATCATACATTCAAACCCCAAAATGTGGTCAGTAAAGCCAAAGGAGGTGGAGTTTCAATATATATCAAAGACATGCACACCTACAGGCTGGTCAAACTGTATGATGCACAGGAGACACTCAAGGTGCAGTTAATCATTGACAAGACCCCTATTCAAATCACAGCTAGCTACTGGCCCCCAAATCTGACTCAAGATGCCCATTCTACCTATATGGACCTGTTCGACTCTATCAGAATTTAACCATTTACCCTGATCCTGGGTGACTTTAACTACCCAAACATAGACTGGAAAAACTACTCATGCCAGAACACAAATTGCCAGAGATTCATCAATGTTGTCAATGCAAACACCTTTAAATAACTAGATGAAACCCGCACAAGAGGTGAAAATATCTTTGACACGGTATTAAACAACATGAGTAACCACTGCAGCATCCCTACAGTATCATCCTCCCTGGTAAGATCCAGCCATAAAGCAGTCACTTTAGAAGTCAGCATATCCCACAATACCCATCTAGCTAGGGTCTGACATAAATATGTCTCCAAAGTTGATTACAGCCTCCTGAGGGATGGTATATACAGCTTCACAGTGCCCTCCCCTTCTGTAGGAACTGGTACCAATATCCAAAACTACACAAAAGCACTATACAAGAATGTATAGAGATGCATGAAATCAGGAATACCCGACAGGACTACATCATCCTCTGCAAGGATAAGTAAACCTGTCTGGTGGATAGCTGCAATAAATAAACTCTATAACAAGAGGAAAAAAATTACTGTCCAAGACCAAGAAGGAGCAAGTGCCTAATTGGAAGCAATGTCCCCTTAGCCTGAACAAGCTAATAAGAGCACTACTGAAATCCTCCAAAGCAAACTCTGAGTCAAAAATGCCTACTACAGACAATCATAATTCCTTCTTCATATATGCCCGCAACCTCAAAGGAAGCACTCAGATCTGTTCAGAAGTGGTAGTCAAGGACACCACATATACAAATACCATAGATATAGCAAACTTGCTGGCTGACAGATTCAGTGAGAACTTCACACTCTGTCCCCCATCAGTAGATCAGGACATCACCAGTACCTGCCCTCTTCCCCTTATATGTAGGGAACAGGTCATCACTGCTCTCTCAAAGACAAAAAAATACAACCTCCATGGGACCCAATAACATCCCAGGCTGCATCTTACATGAACTCAGGCAAGAACTTGCAGCACCATTAGGCACCCTATTCAACCAAAGGCTTAGTACTTGCTTTGTCCCAACTGAGTGGAGGATAGCCATTGTCATCACTTTGAACAAAGGTGGAGCATCCACCGATCCGGGAAATTATAGATCCATCAGCCTAACTAGCATGATCTGCAAGGCCATGGAATGGATTATCATGGACTTCATTAACAAGGACATTGGCAACCTCCAAACACTCAATCTCACACAGTTTAGCTTTGTCAAGGGGAGATTATGTCTGTTAAATTTGGTTGACATCTTTGAGATAATCACCAAAGCCAAGGACAGTGCGCACCACCTACTTTGACCTGGCCAAAGCCTTCGACACTATTCCCCACTTGGTCATAATAGATAAACTCTCTCAACCTTGGCAGCAATCCATATGTTGCCAGATAGGTAGCAAACTGGTGTACTGATAGAACCCATGTAATCAAAATAGGGGAAGCCACTTCATGAAGTAGACCCTTAACAAGCGATGCATCCCAGGCTTCTATCTTGGGGCCTCTGTTGTTTGGGATATACTTTTCTGAGGTGCAGGGCAAAACCAGTGGGCTAAGGCTGACCATGTTTGCAGATGACTGCATGATGGGTGCTGTCACCAAATCCCCTAGTGATGTGGACATCCTCCAAGAGGGTCACACTCAGACAAATGAATGGTGCCAGAAACATGGCCTCAAGCTGAATACCACAAAATGCATTATCTTTCCCTTTGGGTAGAGAGACGTCCCCACAAATTATCATATTAATAACAATTTCCTAAGCGTGCAATCAGTAGTGAGGGATTTGTGCACACAGGCTGATAGCAACCTGACTTTTGACCACCATGTTGCTTCCATTGTATGGAAAGCCTTCTACATGGCCCACCTCATCAGTAAGAGTATCTCATCCAGGGGCAAGGAGGTCATAACATACCTGTATTCTTCCATTATAAGGCCCATTATTGAGTACAATGCCCCTTTCAGCATGTACCTTGCAAAGCACATGCAGCAGCTGGACAGACCACAGAGGGTCCTCACCAGGAGAATCCACGGCCTCAAACATCTACCATACACAGATGGGCTAAAAGCCCTACGCTCTACTCAGTTTCATACATACTCCTCAGAGGTGACCTCTGTCTGGCATACAAGATGATCACTGATGGGACTGCTGCATATCCGCAAGTCAAGCTCCATTTGAGTAACCCACATATGCATCCTCAACCTGGTCTGTGACATCAACAGGACTTGTTAGCAGGGCAGATTTGTGTCCCAAAGACTCCATCTGTGGAAAAGACTCCATCTCCACATCAAGCAGAGTACCTCTTTACCCCTTTCCAAGGGCACCCTGGACAACTGGATGGGAAACAGGAAATACACCCTTGGAATTCCACCCGTGTCCCTGTTGGACTGGGACATCGGGTGCTGACTAGTATAAACATGGGCTAAACTCTTGGCTAGGTTTATAATGGCCTCAGGATCAA
Organism: Protopterus annectens; assembly: GCF_019279795.1. NCBI lineage: Eukaryota > Metazoa > Chordata > Ceratodontiformes > Protopteridae > Protopterus > Protopterus annectens. The sequence continues at coordinate 681,662,691 of NC_056739.1, read as the reverse complement.
TAGGCTAGTAACTTCCTATGATCCTATGATCCTATGAGCCTATAAATATTGGTTATAGCCCTGTGTGCTTTGCAGTAGTGTGTTGTTATGTCTCCATTCCCATCTATGCCGTCTACAGTGGTGTACCCCCTATGGGTGATGTCCCAGTACCATGTCATACAGTCACCTTCCGACAAAGAGGTGACTGTTAATACAATCATATGGGGCTAGTCATCCATGTGACACAATGTCAGCACTGCAAAAGTGCTGTAGGGTATCTTCCCTGTAGGTGTCCAACTTCTGCAGTACACAGATGTTTGCGGAATTTGTACATGTGCCTGATATATGTGGACCCTCTGCCAGAAAAATGTGGATGTCTGGCAAACAGTTGGACAATACGTAATAGTTGTTCTCAGACTGTGGGGAATCTGGCTGTCACATGCCAGAACCTTCAGAAAACAGTTATGGTACAATAGTATCAATTACTGTATTCATTCCCTTACTTTGTAAGCTCAATATGTGCACTCTGTCACTCAGCTTGGGCCTGTGTTCCCCCACTACTACTGGCTATGACCTGAAGTCCTGTTGTAGGGGGTCACCAGGAATGCTAGCCTTAACTCTCAAGCAATGAGCTATGGATGTCGAGTACACAGTGACCTAGCCAGAGTACATCAGGGACAGTCAGGGACACCTATACAATGTTTGAACCATTCCTGTGTGACATTTACAGTCTGAGAGGAGCTGAATGACAGTACATCATGTGATATGCCAGCTGTGTCCACCATTACTTTCTGTCACTATTGTCTAATACACAATTCAGTAGCATTCATACAGGAGCTTACCATTGTAGGAGGTACTTAGGGGGCCAGAGCTGCGATGTACATCAAAGCAGGCAGAGTTGACAGGGAAGACTGTAAGTGCTGGATAGCTCACTATCAGCAATATGTCATTCCAGTATATGTACCACAGGCCTCCTGATGTAATCCCTATAACTGCATCCTCCAACCTGCATCCCATTACATGGGGAATTCTATTACATACCTGGTAGAGTGCTGGACTCGTTTTTGTGCAGAAATCCTGAAGAATAATGCTTGTGATATTGCAGTCTATCTTTGTACAGAAAGTCACAGACCTGTTTACCACAGGCAGGCTGCTCGCCTTTTGTTGTAATGCTCATGAATAGGTGATTGCCTGTGCACCAATCTGTGGCTCAGACTTGCTAAGTGCATACACACCAGCTGGCATGGCACAACAGTGCTATATTTAAGGCCTTCATGTAGGCCTTGGCCCCTTTCCTAGTCTGTGGAATGAACATCATCGAGGTGTAGAGACTACAGTATCACAGAGGGTAGGCAGAAATACTGTTCACTGTTGAGATTTATGTGGTATGTCCACAGTTTTGCATGCTGTGTTTGGCCATTGTGAACAGACTTTCTGATTATGTGGCAGTTTAGTGTTAAACAATGTGGGTTGCGGTCAGTAAGGGGAAAGAAAGATGTGAGTGTCATACTTTATACGCATCAGAATATGAATGCTGCTGTAGTAGCTGCTGGTCCATCAGCTGTGTATGTTTGTAGGGGAAGACTGTGACGCATGTCCCTGTCACTTGACTTTTGCCCCCCCACCCCTTTATGTATGGGTGTTGTGTGGATCCCTTGTTCTAGGTGGTTGTGAGGTATGGTAGATCTGTAGCAGGTAGATGAGCATACTGCTGCATATGTTGCAGGCTGCAGCTGCTGCATTTTACCCAGGAGGCATACTGGGGAGTGTGAGCACACTGGAGGACGGCAAGCTGTATGTGTCAGTGAGGGAGCAGTGTCAGCTCTGTTGTTACAGCATAACCAGGGTGAGGGCACCCATAACAGTCCAGGTGAGGCATGTGCTTAAGGTACATATGTTATGTAACAGTGCCAATCGGAGAGCGATAGGCGACATATAGGTGGCCTATACATATTTGTGCAGTGTGTCCCTACCTACAGGCCTTTGATGTGCTAAGATAGGTAGCAGTGAATGCAGCACAAGCAACCTGTTTCGGTTAAAACTTCAAGACTCAGTCATTATTTGTTCCATTCACAAGCATGTAATTGAAGTGCAGCACACTAGATTTGAACCCAGGACTGTGGGTGGTAAAATGTACAACATGCTAGGAATTTAACAGATTGAGCTACTGAGTCAATACTGCAGTAGGTGTATTTGCAAGATATATGTGCATGCATACAGTCTGTTACACAGGATTGGCATTAGCATGTGTGTTCGGATGGGTATGATGTGTAAAACTGCACTGTCTTTTATGATTTTGTAACCTCAATCTGTACTGACTTGCCGGTACTTCAACACACAGAATAGGCTTTGTGACAACTATGCCAACAGTAGGTGGCACAACTGTGGACATTCTGCAATAGTCTGTGCAGTTGTCAGCTATTCCTAATATCCTTGGCCTCATGTACATTCATCATTATTTATTTGGTTGTGTACCGGTTTGGTGTCTGCATCACAGTCATAAGCTTGTGTCTTTCGGCTTTTCCTGGTTAAGGGTCGCCACAGTGGAACTCCGGTCCGCTAATGATTGGCAGTAGAGTTTTATGTGCAACTGTCAACAAAGGAACACCCATTCATGCATGTCGCCACACAGAAGACACTCTAACTGAGAATCGAACAGACAATGTCTAACTGTGAGGCGACAATGCTACCACAGCACCACCACTGCAGATGCATCACAGTCATAAGTAAACTGTCAATTTTCTCATTATATGTACAAGCATTGTGTCATTGACAATCAGGGTAGGTTTATGGAAACACCCATTTTATTTCAGAGCTGAGTTCCCTATTGGGTTAATACATTGTGCTATACTTGACAGAGTCATTGGTTCGAGACTTGGCAGGCAGAATTATTTTGCATATGTGTCTAACAGTGTGAGAAACACAGAAGGTGATTAAGGAAGTTTTAATCTGTTTTAGGAGGGTTTGTGCATGTTTGCACTGTGCACCGAGCTGCTTAGCCCCACTTAAACCCATGTTAATTCCAAAAAAAGAAAGAAGAAAAGGTGATAGGAAAGGTGATGAAATGGGGGCAAGCAGGGGGGAAACACTGTAAAAATCAGGTAGGGATGTGCACGACGGATGTAGGAAAGGACCATACCTCTCCATTTCTTGTACAGCAACAGCTGTGCAGGTTGTCGACAATTTGGAATTTGAAGCCTCTGAGGGCAGCATAAATATGTTGATTAATTCATGTAATGATTAAAGTGTGTCCAGTGGACGTGGGTGTGAAATGGAGAGCTATGTATGGGGTGATATGTTTTGTGGAACAGATGCCCATTTTTTTTAAGGAGAAAGTGGGATGTTGGGGAAGGGATATAGGTATGTGTGGGGAGGTAAGTTGGGTAGGAGAGGTTGCATTTGCAAACAGACAAGACAGACAAGACAGCATACAGGGGCAGTGTATGATACATGAGGGGCTTAAACACCTTGGATGTGGAGGGTGTTGTGAAATTGGAGAGCCATATGCCTCCAGATGGTAGCAGTGAGACTGAGCTCCCCACCCATGGGCAGTCAATACTGCTTCTTCACTGCCCCAAAGGTGACTGTGCTGGGATATGGGTGCCAGGGCCAGCTTGCCCCTCCAGGTTGACCAGTCTGCCCTCAATTCAGTGCAGGCAATCTTCATATCCAGGTTGCAAGATCCTGTGCACCATTCCTGATAGCTGTTGTAGGGTGACAACTCCCTCTCCATACCCACTCCCGGGAAGGGATAGGCCCCATCCCCTGAGGTGGCTTCACCAGTAGGTAGTTCAGGACCATCAGAGGGGATAGCACCAGGTTGAGTCCTACCGCCACAGCTAGTTGAGGTAGGGTAGGCAGATCGCCAGGAACTGGCCTATCCAGTCGAGCTATGGTGTTGAAGTATTTCAAAGTGTATAGGTTAGTAATGAACAGAACATTTAGTTAGTTATAACCGCATGCCAGAATGTTACACTTAACCCAGTAACATCACATTGCATAGCATATGGAACACAACAATAAGTGAGATAACAGTCATTATAGTAACAGCATGCAAGTAATAGTTATGGCATAAAGCCAACAATATAGGTAATTCAACAAGGTATGTTAGTATGCAACCATTGTAATACATAACAATAACAAAACACAAGTCTCAACATAATGTTTTGAGAACAACATATGTTAAAAGTAAACCATACCCAATGTATAACAATAATAAATTATGATGCAGATAAGGGATGGAGGGAGAGAGAAATACATTCCATTACTACCAGTATAGGTTATATTGTTTGCAACAGTACTCTTATACACTCCTCAAGTCTGCCCTTACTTTATGCGTACAAGTTCCTTATAGCTTCCGTAGCACCTACATACCTTTCAAGCTATCCACATGGGACAGTATGGGCCAAGCTGTAACACCTACAGGTACACAACTACAGGGGACTATTACATGTCAGGGAAACATATATGACAACCAAGATGTACTGTGGACTGCTGTAGTGTGACTGTGCTATTGACATAAATCAAGTGGATGATAAATCTATGTCCAAGGGATTTGGCAACAGTGATCACAGTCTGTGACAGCGTGACACTTGAGAGACATGTATCATACACAGTACAGAGAGTTACCTATCACACCATCCTTGGCAGGCATGGGGTTAGACTATCAGCAGACATTCACAGACACACCAGGCCCACAGCCATACCAAGCTTAAACAGTTTTATTTCTTTTATTCACTTTTAGGACTATTTGTACTTATTGACTTTATTTACTGATATCTTATCACCTTGCTGAACAATGCTGTTAACACTCTGGTACATCTGAATACAGAAATTATTAACCCATTCGAACAGCTACTACAGCCATTTATTTACATGTCATTCCTGTGGGGAGAACATCTGTTAACAACACATAACTTTTTATAAATATTTAGTAGTAGTTGTCTCTGGTTTTGAACTCCAGTCTGTGTGTGACAAAATGTACATCACACCAAGCATTTACCATACTGTGCTACTGAACCACTGCTGAATATTGATTGACTGATATGTACCTAGAGCTCACCTGGTAACAAAATATGACCTGGTAATAGAGGTAGAGTGTTATACAAGACTGCAGTGACACTTGAAAACACATGCATGACAGAGATAGTAGGTGAACTGCACATTAATACATGGTCTGCAGGTGTAGACAACTAACCGCTAGTGGGTGGGAATATGTGTGATGCGTACAGATCATATTGGAGTGCTGGGTTGGCTACCTGACTCATATACAGTTGCAGATGGTATATTTCCAGTATACAGCCATTACAGTTTCATACTTGCCTGCAGCACCGCACCTAAGAACAAGAATGCATATAGCTGAAATGCAATGGTTAACACAAGACAATCCTGGGATACACACTATACCTTGGGCATTCCTGTTATTGGTTCAGATCTTAGTGCAGGACAAATATCATTATGCATTATATCTTGTAGTACAGCTCCACATCTATAGTTTAGCAAAACACTCCTTATTGGCAAACCTTCAGTCACTTAGTGGTGTTATTCCTATTTTTACTTCACAGCAGATGTAATACTCAATTTCATGACCAACAGCCCAAAATACACACATATTACACACATATTGCACAACACAGCTTTATTAGGGATGACTTCATGCAGTGATTATTGCATGTATACAGACTTTTATGATAAACAGTTCATATATTGCAGGTGTTGCAATACAGCTGTAACTCCACAATTAATGCAGTAGAAACTTTATTTCCTTAACATTATTAATGCAGTAGAACTTTATTTCCTTAACATTATCAGGTTTCATGCTTTCATCATTATTGAACTGTACCTGGCATTACTCACTTTTATCAGTCCAGGTCTATGACCACATTCATTGCAGTACAATCAAACCTGAATATACCTAGTGGCAGTTACTAATTTACTCTTTCTTGTTTATATGACTATAGATTGCAATATACATTGTACTCACAACACTCATGGTGAACCTTGGCCGGGTGCCCTGCATGGGCCTCTAGGTTATGAGCTCTCTCCTCTGCAGCTGTGGAGAGAGAAATACATCATTAGGCCTACTTGTCTATCACACATTCAGAGTAGAATTTGGTAAAACAATGATAACAATACTTACAGACTGGTGGAACATTTCCATCTCTAGCATCTTGGACCCAGGAGGCCAAGTGCTCCTCCTTACAATGCTTCAGGTCATTATAATGATGACACACCTGCTCATCTGTGTGGGGATACCAGTTCCATTGGTGAGATTGCATGCCAGCTTGTCCCAGGCCTCCGTTTTGTATTCCAGCCCCTGGTACTGGCCCTGCAGCAGCTGGACACCATGGTATTTTATGAGGAGTCCAACCATGACCCTGTACTCCAGAATCCCCCACCACTGCTCCCGGAAGTGCACACCCTCTCCAACTCCTGCCATAGCCTCTGCCAAGATCAAAATCCAACAGGTTATGGCTGTATTCCTGCATGCTGCACTTTACCAACTTTGGGCCATTTTTAAAAATGTGGCGCTTTGCTTAGCACCGTGCAAGCCTGCTGAGCTCAACTGAGCAGTGTTTAAACTGGCAATGCTTAGCGGTGTGGAAACAAGCTTAGCTGAGCTGACCAATGCTTAAATGGGCATTACGCAGCTGTGCTTCACACTGCTTAGCAAAGCACAAACCAGTTTAGCACTGCTAAAACAGTCCTTGTTTAAGCAGTGCTTGCAAGACATATGTGTGTTTAATGGAGTTTATCTAAGTGCTGAAAAGCAGGATTTAATAATACATTTTATAATTGTGTAATTGCAAACTACAATGTTTAATAACATGTATGTGCATACATCCATTATTCCAAGGGTTTGCACATACTTCCCATAATTGTGTATTTGCAACATAAATGCTTCATATTCTGTCTGTGTCTTCATACAAAATTCAATCAAGGTTTAATAGCACTTTTCATAAATGTGTATTTGTAAACTAAATTTAATAACCTGTCTGTGTAATCAAAAAAATTAAATGGGATTTAAAAGATGTCTCATACTGTATATATAAGCATATATTTTTATTTTATTTTATTCTCTTCTTAAATAGAGTGAACTGGAAACCAGGGCCCCTTTAAACTCATTGGATCATAGGTCTGTGGGTGGTTATTAGACAATTTTCCCAAGAGCCATTTTAAGCCTAGCCAAGATTACCTCAAATTTAACAAAATATTGCTGACATGCTTCAATACTCCAAGGAATTTTATGGTTATGGTATACACTAGAACACATCAAGCATTCTCCATCTGCCTCTCTCATCAGGGACATAGGTGCCAAACCAAGGGTTAATTTGTGATTTCCCATTTACATTTCAATAAGGGTAGGGATGAGTTTTACTTCTGATGAATGGGAAGCTTGTTCCTGAGAAGGGGTAATCTTTGAGACACAAACCTGTGCCTTCAATATGTCCTGTTTACATCAAAATGTAGCTATGGAAAATGAAACGTTAAGCATAACATTTATATGAAACAATAATTTGCAGCTCAAGAAAAAGCTATATGATGAAGTATTGTACAGTTAACATAAATGTAAAACAGTTTAAGGCAAAAATATGAACTGTGAACATAACAATGCATTATACCAATATATTATACTGAAATGAACAGAACATTAGTAGATGTCTAAATTATATGTTGAGTGAATCTGCATTGTCCTTGTTGCTGCAGTTACACTTTAAGCTGGTTAGGGAAAGGTTGGGAGATAATGAAGTGTGCAAGTGACTGAGTTCCCTATAAATGGACCCAAGTGGGAGAAAACTCTGTTAGCACAGAGAAGTAAATAACATTGCAATGGAGTCAGAAGATCTGAAAGACCAGATGTATTGCTTGACAGAAATAAGTCAGCAAGGCCATTCACTGGTCCCTGTGAAGAAGTGTATACAAAACTAAATCTCAGGCTACCAAAACCACTATCTTAAGTAACACACACATTTTCTCTTGATTTAATCATGTTTGGTTGCTTGTCCAATGCTCTATTTATTTATTTATTTATTTACTGACATTTATTTACCAGGAATGTCCAACTGGGCAACATTCCATTTTCACTAGAGGCCCGAGCAGAATAGCTCCAACATATCACACAAAAGAAAAACAACAACATATAGCAAGCTATAAACATTTAACATGGGTTATCATTTTTACAAGCATAATATTAGAAAACATTGTAAAGCTGGTCATTTTTCTAAGTATAATACAATATAATACAGAGTAAATAAAATAGTAAGATTGTCTAGAGAGAGAGATCTAAGCTACATGAATTCAGACAAGTAAAAAGGAACAGCTGTTTGTTGAGAAAGATTATTATGAATGAACATTGGTTAGTAAAAAAAGAAATATGCGCATGCATGAGAACAGAAAGTATGTGTATAACATCAACAGAAAGATATTTACAAATTACAAGTGAGTATTTGAAGGCTATGTACTTTGGTAATGTAGTAAGTGAGTAAGATTTTCATTAGAGAAATGAGAGATGGTAGTAAGGTACAGCAGAGTTATAGTGGGTCAGAAAAATGAAAATGATTATAGCTGGTGAGAGGATGGCTGATGATGGGGGTGAGAGATAAAACTGTGGATAGAAGTTGGAGGTGCAATGAAAGAGAAAATGGACTATAGAAGGGGATTAACCTGGTGTGGAGCATGAGCAGATACAGGAATTAGGAATGTTTTTATAGAAGTTTTGAACTTGTGGAGGTTGTGCAATCACTTGATTGTTATGGGGAGTGAGTTGCAGGATTTTGCTACCATGTTAAGAGTATAGGGAGTGTCCTGCAGATTTCTTTTCTGTTTGTGCAAATGTGTGTGTTTTCATGCATGTATAATACAGAGTTGTTTGTCATTTGACAGTAAGGGATGCTGACAAATAATACTGGAGATTTGTTCTAAGAGCTTGGTAGGACTATTCAGCATTTTTTGTTCTGTGACTGGCTGTATGTAATGTATTGATTATATAATACAGTATAATTGCTCGCACATGGCTTCTAGGTCTATAATTATCCTTTTAAATGTAGTCACATGGTTCTATAAGAGAGATAAAGTATGTAACTGCTATATGTGAGACAGGCAACACCTCATTACTAGCAACACCATACTCTTTAGGCAAGATTTAACATAAAACTGGTTATTAAACAGACTCCATTAAAAAAATGGAGATAATTATCTGTCCACCAATTTTTCTGACTGCACAAAATTTCTCAGCATGATCTTTGCACACATTATGTACACTCATAAGTGGAAGACATTCTATAATATATGATCTGTGCAAATTCAAAATTAGCCTATTGCATGTCTTTATTGGATGAGCCCTCTGTAAATTAAGAGGTGCTCCCAGAAAAACTATCATGATCTTCATGACAAAAGCATTTGCATATGGACATAAATAAGCAGCAAACCAGGCGGCTACTCTAGATGCTACATTTGTTTCCTAGTAAACTCATACATTATATCTTCCAAATGACACAATTCACTCTTTCAGTTTCCTTTATTCCTGTCCATTCTTCTGTTTTACACTGCAAGACTTATAAAATACAGTGTTTAAAAATCATATATGTAGCAGTGGTATACAAAGTGAAATTTTTGCAAAACAGCATCACCAGTGCACTTCTTGTAAGCATACAAGTAATTAAGTTCTATTTTTCAAATGCAGCAGCATTTATATTTGCTTTCAGTAACATCTCAGAGGCTCATAGCAGACAAATGGATGCAGAATAAATCAAAGTTTTTTCTGGACTGTAGGGATCCATGTGTATAGAGCTTAGGGCCTTAATCCTCTGCATTAACTACCAAATTAACATGAGTCTATGTTCAGTCATCAAATGAGAAATCCATCGTAGCTCTCTTCATCAAACTTAAAACATTGTATTGTGGGTGTATGTGTATGTATGTGTGCGAGTGCACGTGCGCATGCACATGTGTGTGTGCACGCGTGCATGTGCATGAGTGTATGTGTGTGCGTGTCTGTGTGTGTGTGTGTGTGTGTGTGTGTGTGTGTGTGTGTGTGTGTGTGTGTGTGTGTGTGTGTGTGCATGCGCACGTTTTCATATGTGTGTGGAGGTGATTAAATGTGGGGTATCTGTGTTAATAAGATGCATTGGATGCCAGAGAATATTACTACAAGTCAGTAGAAAACACTTATTAGCACTTGTGGTAATCTTAGAGGGATTCAGAGATTTGCAAATTAGCCAACAAAGACATCTTTTCTCATTGCAGCTAATGTGTCTCTGAATCAAGCTAAAAGGACATTTTTGTCACGGTCTTTCCACTTATGGCTAAGCTTGTTTCTGAATTCTGGCCTTGGTCTTTCTTTTATGGATTTCCTCAGAAACTATTGCAATTTATGTATTGGGATTATACTATGGTCTTATATAACTAATAATTTAGTATATATCATCTGTATGCTGTATTACAGTCCACATTTTATACTAGACCTTTTTGGTATTCCCAGAAATCTGACATTTATTTCTGTGGTTTCTGGTTCCCAATCTAATAACTTACTCTTCATTCCACACCAATATTTATTCCAGTCTCTGTTGATGAGTTTGTACTCCTTGATATTGGAAATGTAATCATTGATACTTATTTCTCTGTTTCAATTCTTGTTCAACCAGTTGGACTACTCCTGTATATGTCACATCTTAAATGTCATCTATTAAGTCTCTTTTTCTGATAATTCAGTTTTCAGTAGTTTAGATGGTTTGCAGTTGCTCCCAGACTGTGTGCCTGGGGATGTGGCTGGGAGAACTCAATTAGATAGGCCTTCACATGCTCTCTCTAAATTATTTGATCCAGCTATTTTGGCTCAGATTTATTTCATGCTGGTTATTCTTTATCAGTATCATATCTTTTCATGGTTGTTTGAAGGTTAAAAGTAAAGGAAATTATAGGGTTGCTCTACTTAACCCTCATTAGACCAATAATCGAGTACAAAGAACAATTCGGCATGTACTTGATTAGGTACTTAACAACAGCTGGCGTGACCTCAAGAGGTTCCTCACAAAGAAAATACAAGGTGCAAACAACATGTCCCTGTGCATATAGACTAAAAGCCCTACCCCTTTACTCTGTCTCCTACCAACTATTAAGTTGTGACTTATGCCTGACTTACAAAGTACTCACAAGTTCAGCCTGGATGGAGCTTCTACACATTCACAAGTCAAACAGTATGAGGCTCATCCAATCTATGGATCTAAACTTAGTCAGCAACTCAGAAAATACTGAAGAGACAGATATGTGTCTCAGATATTGCTCCTTCTTAGGAACAGGCTTCCTATTCACATTACGTAGAGCCCTTCCCTGACCCTCATCAAATGCAGTTTAGATCAATGGATGGGGAATCATAAATTCACAGCTGGGGCAGCACCTATGTCCCTTATGAATAGGGGCAATCTGTAATGTACTCAGATCATAGGCCTAAACCCATGCCATCCTCTTGCTCCTAAAGGCCATATATTTGGCAAAATTGGGTAATAATGGCTAGGCTTATAATGGCTTTTAACCTGTTAGCATAGTAATGTCCAATGAACCTATGAACGTATTAAGCCAAGAGTTTCCTTGTCACAATGTGTCACATTTCCTTTTTGTTGCTCTATCAGACCTCTATACACTTTAATCAATTTATTTTTATAACTAACACACTATATTGGTCTGAGGGATTAGCTTCTTTCTTAAGAAGGTTTGTATTGTAGTTTTTGGACTTGATCATGGTGTGAACTTTGCCTTATGTGTTTTTTCTCCAGAAACGGATAAGAAATGAACTGCATAAGTTACATACATACTAAACCTGTATACAAGTACTATCACAAACATAATATACCCAAATGTTACTGCTCAATGAATGCTATTTTTTTAAATTGTGCCAAAAATGCAGTACACTTATTGATACTATTTCAACGTACGCCTTCTTTCGCTACTGAATAATTTGTTATTGATATGCTGTCATTATTCTCATAGGTTCATAGGCAAGTACTAGGCTAGCTGCCCTTATGGGAAAATTTAAACCTAGCTAATTTCCCTTTTTATGCTCAAAATAACCTATCCCATTTCTTTATGGATTGTCCTTACCTATCCATTTGCCAATAATTATATACTACCCCTGATGAGAATAATTGGCATAACACCTTAGTTAATTCAAGGGGACCCATGCATGAAATACATCATTTAGGAGCTGTCTATGTCCATTAGTAGTACAGGCAGCACTCCTGGGGTAAAGCTTTGTTTCTCCTCCATAGATTTAAGTTGCACTTGAATATGGACAGGTATTTACTTTGTTTTTGTGGATGGAGAGCCTGTTCCACAGTAGTATCTTCTGCAAGATATACCTGTCCCTCCAAGCCATTCTGTTGATATTGCATTTAGATACCTAGGACAAGTATTTCTGATGCCATTTGACTTGCTGATGTGAAGTAAATCCATCAATAATGGGTCAGAGGATGCCTTGCATGCCACTTACAGGTCACCTCAGCAGTCTGTAGGATACAAGTATAGTGACAGGGCTTTGAGTCGGTCCATGTAGGAAATGTTGCTTAGGCCTTGTATGCTTTCAGGAAAGGTATCTCTGTGGGCATTCCAGTTGTTGCATGTGCCTGGACAGATACATGCCAAAGGGGACCTTATATTCAATGACTAGTCTAATTAGAGCTGAGTAAAGGGAGACAATGGCATCTCTAGATGTAGACACAATTCCCTTTCTTTATAAGCTGTACAATATAGAAGGACTTGCTTAAAACAATACACATATTGGTCAAAAATTAGGTAATGTTCATGTAAGTTCCCAAATCCCAAACAACTGGGTCAACACTTAGGAGTGTATTGTCAATGTGGTAGTTACATGGGGTAGATGACTTCCCAAAGAATAGATTCACCCCGGGATTCATGAACCTTGCACCAGGCGCACGCATAGCGTAGGCGTTACAATGCCAGATATGGCCGCCGAGCGATTCAGGTATGATCCAATTCCACGTGCACTACCGGCGTGCACCGGATTTTCGCCACCTCCAGCGTAGGTATGTTAAACACCCCATGTGCGTTGTTGCACCATGCAAATGAAGGCATATAGCGATCCATGAAGTGGTGCAAGCGTAGCATAAGGGCACGGCAATGTAAACCAAAAAAAAACGGTTTATATTTACCCAAACATGACATAGGAGTAACGGAAGGCTGTCAACGTCAGGTATCACACTGTTGCCACATGCCAATGGCAAAAGACACAGAGAATGTCAAAAGAAAACATGCACAACATGTAAATAATGACATAAATGGTATGTCCACAGAAACTCACAGCAGAACCCCAGGACATGTCTGCGGAAGGTGCTAAACAATGAAATAATATGACAATTTCATAAAAGAGCAGTGTAATACACATCAGCTTCACAGCCACAATACACCATGGTATGCATGGAAAGCCACACCCATGGTGCAAGGGTTGCCAAGGAGTTGCGGCAGTGTTCGGCGCCGTAACTATGAATTAGTAGTCAATGCCATGCAAATGAGGCAGATAATACTGAATCGCAAAACCCCCGCTGGCGTAAGGCTGTACCAAACGGCGCAGCAGTAATACACCGAGGAGTGGCTCAGAGGGAATACATGTCAACCGCAGAGGGGTGTGCCACTGTAGGAGGAAGCACATTGGAGCCCAGCAAACATGGGCTGTACATTGCACATCACAGCAGCAGGACCGGTGTGTGGGGAAATAGTTGAGCTGAGAGCACACAATGCGCGCAGAGATGCATGTGCACGAGGATGACTACGTTCCCTTAACCCAGTCATGTGACGCCCACCCCGTCAACAACAACGGATACAGGAAGGTGATGCTGAGAATATGAGGAAATGCAGAAGCAGTGTAATTGGAGTAGTAATGAGCAATCAACACTAATCAACCCACGAAGGCCAATTGGCGGCAGCTGACAACTCTGCATGCAGAAACCTGCAAACGGGATAGGGGAGGCATATGAATGCAAAGAAAGTAGGGAGGTAGCAGATTGCAAAGAGTGAAGAACCGACACAGCAGAGCCAAGTAGACAGGCAGCATAACGGCGGCAGACAAAGCGCACGATATGCCATGTCCCAGAAACTACACATGACAGGGCTCTGCAGGATGCAAGCCAGGAAATAGTAGGCGAACGTGCAGAAACAGTAAGGTAAGGTCGAAAGCTAATCCAATGCAGGCAAGAGTAATGCAACACCAAAGGCAACAGCGTTGCAGTGCCAACGGTAAAACACGGAAGATAATCCACAGATACGGCCGCACAGACACACCCTATGACATCACCGGGTGTACAGCACAACAGTATAAAGTGTGAATGCACACAACACACAGCCGTGTATTCCCAAACGCCGCACTCTAGGTGTAAACACACGGGGAACTTTTAAAATGTACATGTTGGGTGCCACCGTGGCCGTGATCCATCAGCATGTGTTAGAGACAGACGGAGTTGTGGAGGAGGGTGCCGACAACTACCATAGGCCTCAGAGGAGAAGGAGAGTGTTCGGACAAAGGGTAACCTACCAGGGGCTACAAGACCTGGAGATAGTAGAGCGTTACAGGGTGGATAGGGACACATTACAGCAAATAGCGGAGCTGTGCCGGCCACGCCTGAGAACAAGAAACAACAGAGGGGAGCCCATCCCAGTGGACACAAAGGTATGTGTAAGCTTGCGAATACTGGCCACAGGTACCTTTCAAAGGCCAACTGGGGATATAATGGGCATCTCACAGGCATCAGCATCCAGGGTACTACACCAGTTTCTGGATGCCATGTTACGACATGCCAATGAGCATATATACTTCCCCAGATCTCAGGAGGAGTTGGCTAGCAATATGCGCCACTTCCACCGTGTGGCATAATACCCGGAGGTACTGGGTGCGATAGACTGTATGCACATACAAATCAAATCACCACCTGGGGAGCAGGGTAGACGCTACATAAACCGCAAGGGATTCCCCTCCATCAATTGGTCATGTGCAATGCGCAGGGCATTATCATGGATGTGTGTGCTGGCAGCCCTGGAAGCTACCACGACTCCCATATCTGGCATGCCTCACAGCTGTATCAGGTATTCGCCAGGGGGGACATCACACAAGGCCACCTTGTGGGGGATGCTGGCTATGCACTGGAGCCGTGGATGATGACTACCATCAGAAATGCACACACACACACATGCAAGAACGCCATAATGAGGCACACGCACAAACCAGAATAATAATAGAGCGTGTGTTTGGGATGCTGAAATCACGGTTCCAGTGCTTGGATACATCCGGTGGAGCCCTGCAGTACTCTCCAGGCACATGTGCCCACATATTCATAGTATGTGCCATGCTACATAATATGATCCTGCGGAAGCAGCTGCTGCAGGGACATAATGGTGAAGGGCCACAAAGCCCACCACAACTGCCAAGGCCAGTACAGGCACAGAGGGTTCAGGACCATGAACACACTGTGCCAGCCCCAGTAGGCAGACGGAGGCGTACCCAATATGCCTATGCCCTGGCAAAGAGGGAACTTATAGCACATACCCTGACAGCATAGGCCCCATGGACTGACACCTCCCTACCAGCACACACAGTGAAATGGACGGCACACAAACATGGCCACCTATAAAGTGTACCGTATGGGTGGCCCCATGTGTGACTCCAACATAGGCAGCACCCAAACACTGCACACCCAACAGCCAGTGGAGCATGGAACGCCAACACCTGAACCATACGTGGGTCCTACAGCAGACGGCGTTGCTGTATGCTGCCACATTCGCCACAAGGTGTATACATATAGACATGTACATATGTGCATATACAGATATGGAGATAGATATAATTACACACATAGAAATATATGTACACATATACATATAAAGTACAACAGGTAAGACAGGGAATCAGAGGGATGCAAGGTGACAGAGAAGTAACACGCGATATCTGTACATAGTAAACATAGTGAATGACAACCTGAGCATCCGGGAGGTTTAACAGAACAGGAAACCACCACCCATGGAAAGGTCAACATACCGAAATGCATAACCGCGAGTCGGGATGATCGCCAGGCCGCAGTACAGTAACAGTACATGTGCGGGTAATACTATGATGATATGAGGGGGGAGGTAGACACTGCCGCTGGTGATGCGGGCCATGCAGGTACTGTGTGCAACCGTCCCTGTGACTGCCGCAGTATGTGTATGTGTGCGGTGAGGGTGCTGTGTGTTTCGCTGTGCGAGTGTAATGTGTGTGCCACTGTAAAATGTGTATGTTGGTGTCATGTGACAGGCGGAGTGGAACAACATGTGTAGGCATACAGTATAGGAACCACAGGCGTATGTACAGCAGTACTCCCAAAGTAGTACTGAGAGCCCCTCCCTGGCTAGGCGTGTGGCAATGTATAACGATGCAAAGTGAAAATGTCCCAGAATGTACCACAGGAATATAGCCAACATGAAATGCAAAGGACGTATGTACAAATCAAGACCGTATGTATGACACCGATATGCTAATTGCAAAACGATACGTCGGCAGAGTTACACAGCAATAGGTATGTACCGCAGAAATACGCATGTGCTATCCCGGTACTGATCGTGGCCAGGTATCGGCCCGTAAACACCGCTGTGTGTTCTACAAGTGTCAAACAAGCAATCGCCACCTGAATAGGTGGCAACCACTGGCAAACAGGCCGTCCCAAGTACAGGGCCACAGTGACTGTAAATATCCAGGACAGAATGACAAGGGATAGTCGTCACGTACAAACAACCGCAGATATACCACCGATGTGACAAAGGAATACATGCAGGAAGCACACACGCAGGCGATACCAACAGCACATGACAACAACACAACCTACACTCCCAGAACAACAGACAAGTAACTGCCAACTCCCCAGGCAGGGATGGAGCACACACACAAGCATACCGTGTATGTAGAGATGCAAGGCCCACAACCCGTATCCGTCACCTACAACCTCCGATATTCCCCATCGCACATATCAAAGGGATACAAGCCGTAATAGCAGCACAAACATACAGGCAGTCAATGACAGCTGCATAACCGCAACATCTCACGTGGGAAACACTATCAACAGCGGATGCATACCTGCATCCGTTGTTTAAAGGAATACAACAGCTATGTTACACATCCGAATGCAAAACGCCATCAACAGACGCCGCCAGGACAGGGACACCCACATGTTGAGCATAATACCATACCCAACACACACAATCCACGGCTAACACCACTGCGAAATGTACCTGACACCACACCTAGCGGCTGCAGTTACACATAACATAACACAATACAGACCATCTCCACGAAGGTAGGGCAAATAACCAACGCCCAGGTGAGGAATGCAACCATGCCCTAGTTACGATGCGTAATGTATGAATGGAGTAGATGCACAGGTGATATGCACACAAGTACACACTGAGGAACAGCTATTGGTGTGATGAACCCACATGTCACAGGTAACGACGGATATAAGGATGACTCCCAGGATATTCAAACCGTATGCTCATACCGAACTACAACTCAAAAACGGATAGAGTGAGACAACGCAATAGCGAGACACGCAACGAAAAATGGAAGGAAACACAGAAAAGGTATGTAGAACCCACGATATGTATGGGTGTGTAATGCATGTTGTGTATGACAAAGCTGCACTGTATGTGAACGGTGTTTGTAAGTATGGATACTTGTCCATAATGCAGAGAGTGGTGAAAGGTGGTTATGTAGTGCTATCCTGCTGAGCATACCAACGACTGTGGACACCGTGTGCACAGCAGTGGGACATCATGTACACAGCCGGGATAACACAAGGGCTGCCACAGGGGGGCATAACACAGAACAATGCCACACCACACGCCGATGCTGGCAGTGGATGTCCAACAAGGAAGTGCCATAGCAGGGGATAGGACATGTATGTATACTGTCACAGCACACATGTGTATGGGCATATACCGTTGACGTCATACGTAATGTGCGCACGACGTGCATGTATGCCTTGCAGTAGGGGATACTATGTCAACTATGTGTAATGTAAAGCTGTCATGGTGGATATGACAGACATCATACACAGTATCACAGGCATATCATGCATAATGGGGTTATGGCCTATTGGTATGTACAATAACAGGATACGTATGGCCTGTACATATGGGACAGAGTAGTAGCATAATAGCCATCCAAAATGGAAGGAACACCAAGTAACCATGGCCAAACGATCTGTAGCCGGTGCAATGTGGGCAACAATGAAGTCCAGCAGGTCCATGTGTAAACACATGTGCAGTGTACACAGTAGTGTCACCTCCCCATGGTAGTGTCCAGTGAACAGCAGAGGTGGGTGTCAACTGCATGTCTACACAGTACTGCTGCTGTGGTGGTACCATGACTACGTGTCACTCAAACAGCAAGGGAGCTATCACATGAACAGTGCCACTGTGTGTCCCTGTGGGATGTGCACAGGACCTATGTTCCACAGCATGGTGTGTGTTGTGTCTGCGGAAGTAACACAGAAGCCCAGCCCATGCAATGTGGCATGTGTGCACATATCCATGAGTGCTCCGTTCACACTGACAACTGCAATTGCCATGTATGAGTACTACATGCATCAGTAATGTGGAGGACATGGTCCATGTCAGAGTAGAAGACACCCCTGTGTATATGGTATGCAGATGTGTACAGATGTGTTACCCGTCTGTCAACCGCATATGTAAACTGTCTGAGCCTGGTACACATCATGGCATGATAATGCTGTGCCATGTAAAGTCGTAGCCATTGTGGAAGATACACCACAAATGTGGTATTGTAACCCTGCCCGTGTGTAGATGTGTGTATGCCACAGGTACAATGGCTACCTATGTACCAGCATCACACACAGTACAGATAGGTGTGGCCCTGCAGATGTGTATCCATGCCACAGTGGAATACGGCAACCACAGCACCATGTGGGGCATGTGTGTGTACAGCAACCATGTACAATTTGATATGCATGTACGTGGACAGTATCCATGTGATACTCAGTGGATGAATGTTGCTATGCAAAGGTGATGTGCTTGCACCATGTGTGATGCATCCTGATGCCATGACACCCACATGATGTATCTGCCACACTGACACCCGTACGGCTGTTATCAGTATGAGCTGGTGGAGCTATAATGGTGCCAGGTATGTAGATGTTGGATATCTAGGCATGGACAGTATTCTGTGACAGCATGTTGTGTATGTAAGCAAATAGTGAACATGAGGGGCCCCATGACTGAGGACTGTGTAATGCCACATGTACCTGACATGTAGTAGGTAGCATGATATGCTTGCACCACTGTGTGTCTTGTCCAGGAGTTATATAGCCTAACATCCTGAGACACAGGGTATGATGTGACAGTGGATGTGTACATTGCCAATACCAGAATGTGGAATGGTGCTGAAGGGCAATGTGAGGACAATGTCTGATCTGTTGCCCTCTGTACCACACCAACCACCCATGCAATGGTATGAAAGGTGGCCAGCATGTGTATGAGGCGTGCTGTGGCACACAGAAGCCCAACAAGGGTGCCAGTAAAGGCATGGAGGTCATCAATGAGTGTGTGAAGCACGTTTGTGAGGATGTGCCCCAGTGCCATACAGAATGGTCCAGTCATGGGTGTATGAATGCAGTCCCACGCATGCAATGCAGTGCCACCCATGTGTAGTGTGATAGATGCGGCAGTGTGACGGTCAAGGTACACAATGCCCGACAACAGGCTAGCAGTGAATTCAGTGGGCTGGTGTGGAGACACATACCAAACAGGTTGGCGGGACATAACAGCTAGGGAGATCAGAAGGTGACATTGGGACAGTGTCTTAGGACATAACGTGTGCATGGCAGTACCATGTATGTGTCCACAGGGACATTACGATGTTCATGTATGGATTGCAACCCTGTAGTGAGTGAGAGTGTGTATTGTTGGTAGGTACACCATTGCCTGGCATGTTGCCAACATTATCTCAGTCAGCAATGCCTGGGTGACTGTTGTACGCGACATCAAATGTGGATGTAGCCAAACAACACAGACATACCACCACACTGCCCGAGGACCCACACTGCAATGTGCGGCAGTCATGTGTAGGTAGCTAGCCTTGGAGCATGTGATAGACCATGAGGACCCACCATGGCTGTCAAGTGATGCACCCCACACATGTGAATATACCCACCGTGCAACAGCCTGCACATGTGCCCATACAGCAGATGTGCATGGAACATGACCACCACCGTGGCGTCTGTGAAAAGGCCAGTACCGCCATGTCTTTGTGTGGAATAGCATGGTCCCTACCATTGCGTACATGCTACGGAAGTGCACTGTGATATGTGTCAGCATAGTCATGTACACTGTCCATCTGCCAGGGTGCCATGCCATTAACAACCCCCGTCAGCAGACGTCAGTAGTACCGGCTGTAGAGCACATGTACCATGTATGCTGCGATGGGTGTGTGTCCAGGGTGTGGCTAGCAGGGCCGTGAAGCATATATGTTCATCTACCAGAGGGGTGATAACCCCAGGTTTAACACACCAGACACATGGAGGTATCGTGCATGCTGAGGGTAGTGTAGGTATGGTATGTGTTGTGTAATGTGTCACCCAGCTAGGTGGAGTGCATGCCCAAGCATGTGTGGGTACATGGGAGTCCATTCTAGGGAAGTGTGGGTTGCTGTCAGCACATGGCAGTAGCAGCTGTCCGAGGCCCAATGTACAGTATGACAACACAGACAGCATATAACCTGTGGTGTAGAGTGTAATCACTGTTGCATGTTACAATGTGTCTAGCGGTCACAAACATGGGTATCGAAACATGGAGCACCTACGATGCATTGTGTTCAGCAAATATCCAGTATGTGTGCAAAACATTGTGTGATGTGGGATCCCCTCACCTGTGTGTGTTGCAGTCCAGGTATGTGCCTGGGAGGTATGATCCGTGTACAATCTGTACTTGCAGGTGTGCGGTGCAGAGCATGGAGGCAGGTCCCAGGCACTGCAGATAAATGTGAGGCGTGCACTAGTGTGTGTGCCTTGCTTGTGTGCAGCACAGTGGAAGGTGCAAGCATTTTCCCACATGACCGCATGCCGTGCCTGCCTGTTACAGCCCTGCTGGAGACAGTCATGTGACACCGCCGCAGAGGCAGTATAGCATGTGAAGATGTACATGTGTGCTCCACACCCCAGGCAGATGTCCGCAGGTCATGTGTGCCACAGTAGTGTGGTCAACCAGGACTGTCATAGTGGTCAGATACCACATGCCTGTATAAGTACAGTATGAGCATAGTCAACAGTTGCAGTGACAGAGTAGGTCAATGTACAGTGTCCCTGTGTTCAGACCACTGCCTACTGTACACTTGGTTAGACACACACCCGGAGGGTGAATATACCGGTGAGCCATCACATGTCCCAGTACACGTAGCCTGTATAATGCTATCACAGGGTGGTCACAATAACTTGTGGTAAGACAGACATGTTGTACCAGGTGATGTGTCATGTGTGCATATGTTGAGTTGCACAGCCGTTCACACGTCTGCAACATATCAGTGCATGATGTCTAGTGTAACATGATGTGTGGAACTGCACTGTGATCCACAACAGGGTCATCTGAGACAGGTGTGTTGTGAATGGTGTAACCCATGGTTCCATGGGATATACACTGGTGCTGTTGGCTGCCATGCTGGGGGCCACCAGTGGTGCCTGCAGTGGTCATACAGACATACTGCACACATTGTTCTGGCAGGAATGTCCATTGTTGTGGATGATGTGTTGCTACGTGAAAGTAGGTGTGTGTTGTGAATGTTACCCATCCAGATGTGACCATCAGGTGCAGTCATGGTTGTTGACAGCATCACACACATCCACAGCAGTCAGAACCCTGTCCCCAGAATGGGTGTCAGCCGCCCTCGTACTGTGTGACGTATGTGCAGATGGCGGAACACCTCCTACTGGCTGGATAACAGTGTCATCTAGGAAGGCTATGTGATGGCTGGAATATGCCGTTATAATGTATAATGCTGGTATCCCAATGAAGTACATGGAATCACACACAGTACGCCATGGCTGGCATGTAAACCATGTACAACAATGACTGTGTGACAGACACAAACAATGCGGAGCCATGTTGAACATGCACCCATGAGAACACCAAATGAGGTATGTTGCACATATCGATGTACAACTGTCATCTATGGCCATAGCATGGATGCAAATGCATATCCCCCACAGGCAGTACCACGCCGTGTAGGTAGGGGGGCATTGCACGTGTACATGTGACAGTTGCTGTACCGCCACATGTCCTGCATATCTGTCATGTAGGGGTAGCAGTGGTACGTGACTGTTGGACATGCCTGTACATATGACCATGTCCCACAGGATATGTGTTACGTGTGTACAACACGTGCTGTGCCGTCATCAAGCTGTGAAGTGTATGGCTGCCAGTGTACCTGTGTGACATGTTCTGCAATGGGTGCAAAGGTACGCAGTACTGCATTGCATGCCCACATGCCCCACACAGGTGCATAGCCTGAACATACAATACAAAGAGGGTGTTGGATCATAGCAACCCACAAGAGGAGATGGGTACAGGTGGCAACCCACTACCACCTGTTCGGGTCAGGTGTGCATGTCCATGACACATTAGCACCTGAGAAGCTAGCAGTACAGCAGTACAGGGTGGCATGCATATATGTTCACTAATACCCCTGTGTGTACCACCACTGGCCCTTGGACAGACAGACACCAACACAATGTGCAGAATTGACATGTGCACAGCACATCACCGCTGGCTACTGTAGAACAGGCTTACTGTGTAGACATGTGCACAGAAGGTCTGCGCCAGCCACACTCAAACACGTTATGTGTCGAACCACACCATTATTGTAGCCCATGCCACAGACAGATGTTCACGCATCTGTGTATGTACATCTAGGAATGTCCCCGGCCTAGCAGTATAGCTGTGTCAGTGTTGCGAACAACATACTGAATGGGCTGTGTGTGTGAGGTGTGCGTCATACGTGTATGGTCCGATGGATGATACCATCAGTGCCCCTGCTATGTGAACATCCCTGTCCCCATACATGGATACCTATGCTGTGCCCAACACCACGCTCCCTGTGGAAGGGATGGCGCTGTGTGGTGCACCAGCTGACATGGGGGTGGCAGCAGGCACTGGATGTAAACATATGTGGTACCCATGTCAGGCCAGGCAACCATCCATGTGCACGGGATAGCAGTGTGTGGGCACATACAGCACTGTGTTGAACAATATCGCAGCACATAGCACCTGTCAGGGGTAATGTGTATGCATGGATGTGCGATACCAGCATGCACCATACACACCCCCACCAAGCAGCGTGCAGCCTACCTTGCAGAAGCCCATTGTCCACACCATGATGATAGACATGTGTAATGTCCATATACACATAGCAATGACATATGGAATGGACAGCCACCTTGCCAATAGCAGTACCCCCCAGGTGGGACACATCCCAGTGCCATGTATGTGACATACCCTGCCATACCATGCAGCCCTGCCCAGCAAGGCTGCACGTGCTATCACAGTCCTACATGGTGCGATGGACAAATGGCACTTGCACTATCAACTGTCCACAGCAGTAATGTGGCACTGATGCACCCTGTGGTGTCACAGGTGCTGTGTGTTGGTGTGAACAACGTGCGTGCGCACATGCTATGCATGACCTTTCCTGCTAATGTCACATGGTTACATAATGTCCCATGTGTATCACATGTGCAATACAGGTGAGCCGTGGCAGGTTGGCCAACACCCGTACAGTGCTGTGTACATGTACATGGCACAACACATGCATGTACAGGTGTCCATGTGTATGTGTGCAGTGCCACCACTGACGTTCATAATGGCCGTGTACGTGATGCTTAGTGACATATACACAGCATCCAGGTGAACAGTAGAACTGTTGTCACATTGGGACACGTGCCAACTGGTATGAACACAGGTGCAGGCAGGTACACATGTCCACAGCAGGCTACCATCAACATGGTGTGTGTACAGTGTGATGAGTTGACACACAGATATGATATGAAACCCACTGCTTAATGGTGTGATGGCAACACGTCAGCTGTGTCACTGCCATGATGCATCGCAGAGATTACTGTGCAGATGTTGTACATGTCATAGCAATGTATGTCCAGCAGTATGCCAGTACATCAGTGTGAATGTGACCTGTCACCATCATTATGTCTTACAGATAATGCCACATTCCCGGCTGCCAGCCTTCAGCTGCCAGGAGGATGACGTGATAATACCGTTGCTCCATGACAACTACGAGCTACTATTCAGCCATGTGCCACAACAAGCACAGCAGCGGGACGACGTGTGACAGGATATGCGCAGGAGGGTGAACAATGTGGGTGGCAACAACCGCACCTACCAGCAGATCCGCCGACACTGCACAGACCTAATACGGCATGCGAAACAGCGTGCCGCCGCAATCGCCAGACAACAAGGTGGGACAGGTGGTGGGCCACCAACCCAGCACCCACTCACACACACGGAGGAGCTCCTGGCCAGTCTGGGGACACCCAGGGAACAACATGCAGAAACACTCGCTGCCATCGTGGAGGTGGGTGTCTCCCAACCAACGAGCCTGGAGCTGCCTGGTAAGTCAGTCTTGCATGTGTGTATGATAACTGACGTAGGTGTGGGTGTCATAGTACACCACATAATGTACCAACACATGCCAGGTATATGGCCACACAAGCTGCATACTATAGTATGCTACGTTGTGTTTGCAGACATGTGCATAACACATGCTACCACACAGGTACATGATGTGACATGCACAGTGCTTACTGTGGCTACAGTAATGGATAATGTGTATACTGTTGTGTCGCCCCTATACAGGTACATCTGGCGTGTCGCACAGCCATGGGTCCGTCGCAGGTGAGACTGTTGCTAGTAATAGGCATGTTACAGTGTATAGATATTCCCCATGTGTCCAGGTATGACATGCACACCTGGGTCTGCTCCAGTCACGGTATACAGGTCGCACCACCCGACACACATGCCACCCATGTACAGTAGATACAACCGTTAGTATACACCGGCATGACACCACATAACCCATCGGTGTGATATGTGCAGTCAGCTATGTATACAATGGTTGAGGTGTTCTACAATGGCTGCATGTGTAGTATGCATCGGAATGCCTTTGCGGTACGCACACAGTACCACATAGTGAGCTGTGATCTGGCCAGCACACAGGTGTCACCAATGTGACCTATGCCACTGCATTGTGTGCACACGTTGTGACATGGCACATGACATGTCCCATGCACGTGGTGTTCTGTCTGCAACAATGTCACACCATGACAGGACCTACGCATGACATAGCAGACATCCACAATGTCTGCATAGCCTTCGGGATTGTGACACCCCAGACTAGTATGTGTGTATGTCACATGGGCCACCACAGGGATGTGTACACGATGGCCACCACACACAATTGTCCATGACCCAGTCAAACATGGCCATGGGTGATACCCACAGGCATGTTGCCACACAGTACATCTGCAGTGGGTAGTCACCGTTGCACCCTGTCCACACATAGTGCGATCATAGCTGTAGTGGACCCCCTGTACATCTGATGTGGTACACCAGACAAACGTAATGCCTGTCTGCAGCCACTGGAGGTGCCACCAATGTCTACCATATACGTGCTGTGGAACAGCATGACTGTGTTGCACACATGGCAATGCAATGCGTCCATGTTATGCATCGCACAGAAACATACCTGTGTCTTGCTGCCATGCAGTGGCACAGTGCCCGTACTCCCCACTGTACAGCTATGTACACAGCTCACATCAACCACACCTGCACAGACATCCTTGTTACACATGCATTCTATCTGTAGCCTGTACACATAACACTGCACTGTGACATCCAGTTTGATGTGGTGCATGTGGTGGGACACTATTGTCACATGTCCACATGTTATCGCACATGTTGGCGGAATACATGACAAAGTGACGCCAGCCATGTGTACTGTTAACCCGCCTGTGGCCACACGGTGTATCACGGTGATGCATGCAAACTACCATGAATGTGTGTACTGCATGCCTACTGAAATGACACCTGCTTGATGTAGTGTACACCCCAGGGCAGTATGCATACTACCACTGTTGATGTCTGGCCTGCATTCACTAAGCTGTGGTGTGGGAATGCTGCATGCCATCTGCAATATCACATGCATGATGTGTCTGCATGTGTGTGTGTCTGCGTGTGTGTGTCAGCGTGTGTGTGTCTCCGCATGTGTGTGTCTGTGTGTGTGTGTCTGCGTGTGTGTGTGTGTGTGTCTGCGTGTGTGTCTGCGTGTGTGTAATGTATCTTACAGTATGTCTTTGTTTTCACAGGTGCTGTAGGTGCGTTCCCCTCCTGCGGTCCATCTGATGCTAGTGTCCCCACAGATATTAGCGGTGATGACCATATGCATGAGGCACAGGCAGGGTCGTCACGGGCAGAAGCTGTGCCATTGTTTAACATCCCACCTATGTCCCCTTCATCTCCGCACACGGTTCAGATGCCCGTTCCTGGCTGCTGTGCATCCTCGGCTGTGAGCGTGTCGCTCTCTTTTTGCCCTGAATCTTTTCCCCCTGTGTTCTTGCCTGGGTGGATATTGGGACCTAACTAGGGCCTTACTCCCTATTGCCAAGGAAATACTCTCTGCTGCTTCAGCTCCCTTCGACGTCAAAGTATACCCAAGAGACTCTATACGAACATAAACTTTTTGCCCTGAATCTTTTCCCCCTGTGTTCTTGCCTGGGTGGATATTGGGACCTAACTAGGGCCTTACTCCCTATTGCCAAGGAAATACTCTCTGCTGCTTCAGCTCCTTCGACGTCAAAGTATACCCAAGAGACTCTATACGAACATAAACTTTTTGCCCTGAATCTTTTCCCCCTGTGTTCTTGCCTGGGTGGATATTGGGACCTAACTAGGGCCTTACTCCCTATTGCCAAGGAAATACTCTCTGCTGCTTCAGCTCCCTTCGACGTCAAAGTATACCCAAGAGACTCTATACGAACATAAAGTACGTACATCTGCTAAGCTAGTACTATTGTACTCTTGCTCTCCTAGCAGTAGCAGTATACTCCCTGTCAGGATTGCCAGCAGCCAAACCCACTCTACTATACTCCTCTATCTTCCATACCTCTCACTGCTCTTTGCTACTATTGCTCCCTTCTCCTTCCATTCCATTAGCCCTAGTATTACACTGGTGACCCTCTGTATTCCTGCATAGTCCACCAGTGAACACCCCTTCTCCATTCTTCTGAGCTTAGGGCCTAACTCACAACTCTCCTTGTGCCAGAACAGAATCTGACCCCAACTACTCCCTCTTCCATACCTCTAGCCCACTCCTTACACTTTGTCCAGACCCACTCCACCTTACCTTCTACTACTTACACTTCACTCATATTGCTTCACTGATAGTCTCCCGCTCCTCTTCTGCTCTTGGGCTCAGCTACCTTGTACTACTCTGCACTCTACTTCCTTTCTTCCCCTTTCACTCTCCATTTTCCCTACTATTTCATTCCCTCCTATACATCCTGCTTTTCTACTACACCTCCACCACTTGATCCCCTTATACATACCTCTCTTCTCTCTATCTTTCATCCACTGTACATTCCTGCCCTTTCCTTCTCCTCTGCACTTCCTAACCTCTCTCCTTTGCTCTTTCTCCACTCTTTGGTCTGTCCCCCCCCCCATATTGTAGTGATGTAACTCGTCCTCTCTGTTCCCGCCTGTATCCTATTCCTGCTCCCCCCCCATCCGTTTCCCAGAAGGTGATAAAGGTCCCTCCTCATCTCTGGGCGCCATTTTTAATTTCGCCCGTTCCTGGCTGCTGTGCATCCTCGGCTGTGAGCGTGTCGCTCTGTAAGTTGGAACTTGTTTTAAGAGGGCTCCTGCTTTTTGCAAAGGTGCTCTGAACTGTATGAACCTGCTTGTTCAGTTGTGTTAAACTCGCTTTTAGCCTGTTTTCTCTTATCGGTTTATATGCTGGGTTCACGCATATCTCCCGATTATGCTGCTGTTTGTTTGCTGTATTGCACAATGTTGACTGCTTGGATGTAGCTACCAATGTTTTAATTAGCGACTGCATTCCTCGCTGAATCTCTGATGCCTTGCTTTTTGTCTTAAATGTTTTATTCAAATAGCGACTGCCTTCCCAGGTCAAACGCTTTCTCTGCTCCCTGAATTTGATTTTGTATAGATAACTTTATTGGTGGTTTTACCTTTATTCAAATGCTGTTATGTTAAATGTTAAATAAGCGACAGACTTCCCAGGTCAAACGCTATCTCTGCTCCCTGATTTAGGTTTTGTATAGATGACTTTAGTAGTGGCTTTACCTTTATTCAAAGGCTGTAATGTTAAATGTTAAATAAGCGACAGACTTGTGCAAGTTATTTTCACTTGCGATTGCCTTGTTAGTTGCCTGAAGGCTGTTTACTTGTTACTATTAACCTGATTTAGGCTTTCTATAGACAGCTTTACTAGTGTTTTATCCTCATTCAAAGGCTGTTATGTTAATTATTGAATAAGCGACAGGCTTTCTATAGGCAACTTTACTAGTGTTTTTTCTTCATTCAAAGGCTGTTATGTTAAATGTTGAATAAGCGACAGACTTGTGCATGTTGTTTTACACTTGCGACTGCCTTATTAGTTGCCTGAAGGCTATCTACTTATTACTATGGGATGTTTTCACCACTCTGATGCATTTGCTGTATGTTAGCTGTTTAAATGTTAGCGACTGTCTGTAAATGTTTTTTGCTAACAACTGCTTTCCCAGATTAAGCGCTACCATTGTGCCTGCTTTACATAATTGTTGAAGGCTGTATGGTTTAGGCTATTGGATGTATTTACCAAGTTGTTGATAGCTATATAGATAATTCTCTAATTCTTTACATTAGGATACAGAGAATCCAGATAGTGCTTTCTTACTGTGTGATACTGCATGTGACACTTTTAATTCTACTGGCAATGCATTTATACAAAGCAATGTGCTTCCCTACATGTGCTTTGTAGAACGCTGCTGTGAGATATTGTTTATTTAGACCTTGCTCTACTTACATTACTAGCTCTACTAAAATGTGTAATATATGCTCATGCCTTATCTAGCGCCACTAGCCTCACTTAAATGTTTCTACTGCCTCCTATGTGGATTGTACAAACTCACTAGCCCTCTATGTAGATTGTATATACACACTAGTGTAACATATACTTAGTAGCCTCCTCCTTACATAGCTATAGTAGTAGATACAGTTATAGTAGATAAAGTGCATTTTAAATGTTACTAACTGTGTTTTATTCTCCATCTCTTCTCTCCTCCAGCTTTTTGCCCTGAATCTTTTCCCCCTGTGTTCTTGCCTGGGTGGATATTGGGACCTAACTAGGGCCTTACTCCCTATTGCCAAGGAAATACTCTCTGCTGCTTCAGCTCCCTTCGACGTCAAAGTATACCCAAGAGACTCTATACGAACATAAAGTACGTACATCTGCTAAGCTAGTACTATTGTACTCTTGCTCTCCTAGCAGTAGCAGTATACTCCCTGTCAGGATTGCCAGCAGCCAAACCCACTCTACTATACTCCTCTATCTTCCATACCTCTCACTGCTCTTTGCTACTATTGCTCCCTTCTCCTTCCATTCCATTAGCCCTAGTATTACACTGGTGACCCTCTGTATTCCTGCATAGTCCACCAGTGAACACCCCTTCTCCATTCTTCTGAGCTTAGGGCCTAACTCACAACTCTCCTTGTGCCAGAACAGAATCTGACCCCAACTACTCCCTCTTCCATACCTCTAGCCCACTCCTTACACTTTGTCCAGACCCACTCCACCTTACCTTCTACTACTTACACTTCACTCATATTGCTTCACTGATAGTCTCCCGCTCCTCTTCTGCTCTTGGGCTGGACCCGCTCCGTTAAGCCCTCTTGGTCACTCCGCTCCCCTACCCTGCCCCCAAATCCCACCGCCCCTGCACCTCTACATTTATCCTCCAACAATCCACTCCCACTTCCATTCTACTCCAATCAGTACTCAGTCCCTAAACACACCTTCCCTCTTTCCCGCCAAAACTAACTTTCTTTCTCCTCCCCATTTACATCTAATTAACCAATCCTACTCTACTCCCTCTTCCTGACCACACCCTCTATATCTAATACTACTCTCCTTCACTTCTTATATATCATACACTCTCTCTATATAATACTATCTCCCTTACACTAACATCATATTCTATCACTGTGCTACTGTAACTTTTCACAACATGCTCTCTAAATACTCCTCCATCTTCCCTTCACTAATACTTCTCCTCTCCTTATCTTACTTACACCATCTCTCCCAGCCTACTATTTGCTTCAGCTCCCATTCCTTTCATATAACCAACCACCACAATTCACCTCCACTACAATCATACTCACCCATTTCCTCCTATCTTTATCACTCAGACAACCTACTTCTCTTTCGATTCAAACTTATCCCCATCACACTATCTCAATTCCTACAGGCACTAGCAAATCCCTCAATTCACAATAAACCCCAATCTCACAACCCTGCTGTCTATTAACCTAAACTATTACATACAACACCTGATCAGTACCCTCTTATCAGGTGACATCCATCCCAACCCAGGCCCTGCCACTATAACCAACACAACTAAATCCTTACTATTCACCTCCTTAAACTCACAAAGTATCGTTAACAAAGTCCCCAACCTTCATGCTTGGCTTACACAACAAACCAGACATCTTGACTATTTCTGAAACCTGGTTGAAACCACATATTAAGGACTCTGAAGTAGTTCCCCAAACTACTCCATCATAAGAAAAGACAGACCTCTCAAAAGGAGGAGTAGCCCTTATATATTCCTCCTCCCTAGTAGTTTCTCCCTACAACAAACCTATCCCACACTTCAACAACGCTGAACTTCTCCTTACTATATTACAAATCAATAACCATAAACAAATATGTATAGCCTCCCTCTATATCCCTCCAGGTGACAATATCTCTACACTTGAACTTATCCTTTCTTGGCTATCCAGTAACATTAGCAATGAAACCATTATCCTAGGAGACGTAAACATTAACTGGACCCTTATCCAAGCTCCTTCAAACAACACTAATATCAACCTCTACCATTTCACACAACTGATCAACTTGCCTACTCATCCAGCCAAAAACCCCTCTAATGGGAATATACTGGACTGGATCCTAGTCTCCCATCCTCACTATTTTACCAAAAGTGGCACCCTTCCCGACCCATTAGGTGATCATTTACCCACCTTTACCCACCGACTTCCAACTTTCCTTCAACGGACCCACAACATCATTACTATCCGCAATCAAAAAAACTTCAACCCAATAACCTTTTCAAACTCACTAAATGCAGTAAACTGGGCTTGTCTAAAAACACTACCTCTAGACAACGCAGTCTCATACTTCAACTCTACATTCTTAAAATTACTTGACTCCCAAGCTCCCCTACGGACTAAGAGAATAAAACCAAATCAGCCCCTGGCTATCTAAAACTACTCTATCCTACATGAGACAAAGAGACAAAGTATGGGCACACTACCAAAACATAAGACAACCCCACTCCTCAACGAATACAAACTGCTCATAATAAAGCTAAGAAACTTATCTCATTTGATCGACAAAACTATTTCACTACACTCCAAAACCAAAACAAAAATAACCCTCAAAAATTCTGGAAAGGAATCTCCACTCTCCTCCACCCCAGCAAACCAGATACTCCTACCCCAGATCCAAATGCTCCAGAACTAGATTTAGCCACCCAATTTAATACCTTCTTTATTGACTCTATTTCAAAACTAACCTCTTCATTCTCTACCTCCTCCCCATCTTCTAATACTCCATCACTCACCCCCACAATCTCCATCAACTCCCTACTCCCAATCCACCAATTCCTCTTCCACACAAATCCTAACCTCACCCACATCACCCCAAAACTCAACACCACCCGATCCACTATCTTCACTTTAAATCCCATTCCTACTACTACTATTAAGAAACTCCTCCATAAACTGAAACCATGTACCAATGCTCCTGATAATATCCCTTCTTACTTTCTTAACATTGCTGCGAAAGTCTGGCCTACCCAATTAGCATCCTAATTAACGCTCCCTACTAGAAGGCACAGTTCCCCAAATTTGGAAACAAGCCTTTATTATACCATTACACAAAGGAGGTAACAATAATAACATAACCAATTTTAGACCCATAGCCATCCTGTCCCCATTTCAAAATCCTTGAAAAATGTGTGCAAATCCAACTCCTTCCTCATCTCCTAGACAACAACCTGATAACCCCCACACAGCATGGCTTCAGACCCAATCATAGCACCATGACTGCCCTTCTCTCCTTCCTTGAAATAGTAAATAAAGCCGAGACTCTGGACAAATTGTTTCCACCTTACTTCTTGATCTTTCCAAAGCCTTGACACTATCTCTCACAACCTGCTCCTAACTAAACTCTCCAAACTCTACCTATCCTCCTCCTCTCTGAACTGGTTCTCTAGCTATCTATCCAACAGAAATCAAGCTGTTAAATGGAAGAAAGCAACTTCCTCCTTCCTAAGCACCCCACGAGTCCCCAAGGCTCCATATTGGGCCCTCTTCTCTTCAACATCTTTATCAATGACTTCCACAAATCTATCCCTTTCTCTAGCATTATCCAATATGCAGATGATTCTACTATCATCTGCTCTGCCTCTTCTATCTCCACCCTACAAAAACTTACTCAAGACCTTCTCTTCCACAGAGCAATGGATGCTTTGCAATCATCTAGCTCTCAATGCCACCAAACCAAATTAATGTTATTTACTCCTCCAAACTCCCTCCCCAACATAAACTCACTCTTAGTTACCAGTCAAAATAACTCTCCTCTTGAAATAGTGTCAGAGACCAAACTTCTTGGGGTCCACATTGACAACCAACTCAAATTTAATTCCCACCTACAAAGAACATCAAAAAAACACATCAAAAACTTGGCATGCTATATAGACAAAATGCCTACCTCACACCTACCACTAAAATCACTCTAGCTACTTCCTTCCTCATTCCCTCCCTCCTCTATGGTGCCCCACTACTTACTAATCTTCAGTGCTCCTTAAAAAAACAGCTCACCTCTTGCTATAACAAAATAGCTAGATTCGCTACCACCCATAAGTCCTCCACTCACCACTGTCTCTCCCTCCATAAACTAAGATGGTTAGAACTTCCCAACTATCTTGCTTATACTCAACTAAATCTAGCCCACAAGCTTATTCTAAACCCCTCCAACTGTCCCTCCCTCTCCTCTGCCTTTAAAATGCATCATCCAAATAGAGTTCTAAGGTCCAATAATCAAAATCTACTACAGGTCCACAAACCAAATCATCCCCAGGCAAAAACCTCCTTTCCTTCAGCCTTGCTCGCCTCTGGAACTCACTACCACCAAACATCCGCACTACTTCCAACCACTATTCCTTCAAGAAGTCACTTTTCTTACACCTAGCATCTCAATGGGAATGCTCTTGTACCCACCCTCATAACCAACTCTACCTTTCCCTGTACTACCATTCTATTCTATTCTACTATGTTGTTCATTAAAATGCATTTATATTTTTGCTTTTATTCCTTCATTAGCCTGTACCAAGAATGTCACTGTCAAATGTTAAGTACAATTATGTTTTGCTTATGTTCTTTTATAGTATGTACATATATATTTACTGTAATGCACAATTATTTTCTTTTTTGGAGCTCATGTTCTTTTATATCATGTACCTAATAATTACTGTAATGTACATTTATTTCTCTTTTTGGAGCTTTTCTCCCCAGGACTCCATTGAAAACGGGTTCTTTAATGGCCCAATGGACTATCCTGGTAAACCAACTGCAATAAATAAATAAATAAATAAATAAATAAATAAAATCACCATTGCCCATAGAGGAAGGACAGTCAGCGTTTGTTGGCACTGAGCAGGAATGTGTGGTGGCTACAGAAGGTGCAGGTACACACCATGTTGCCAGTGTAATGACTGGTGATGTGCCACACAGGCATGTGGCTGGTGCTGCTCGTAGGAGGAGCTCTGGTAGACATGCACCTGCCGTACAGGGTGCAGCAGCTGGTATCACCAGACACATGTTCCAGACTGTAATGGCAGCAGAGGCACATGCTGAATGGCAGAACCAAGAAGGGCAGAGGCTGCAGAGGGCCGCAATCCGTTCCTTAAATGAGAACATCCAGTCATTGGCGAATGCTCAACAGCAGCTTGCTGATGTTCTGGATAGGAGATTAGGTGAGATGGTTGGAATCCTCGACCGAGGCATGTCAATCCGCGAGCGTGAGCTGTCTGTGCTGGAACACCTGGTATGGGTGAGGCGTAGGACACTTGGCCATAGGCCAGCAACACCACCTAGTGCAGGTCGATGTGTGCATGCCACCTCTCATGCCCACTCACACAGTGCTGGTAGCATCAGCAGTGCAGCTGGTGCTACACCAACCACACCAGGACACAGCGGGCCACATGGACGTGGCCCTGGCTGGTCCCAGCATGGACACGGTTCCAGCGGACATGTGTCATCGGAGAGTGGCCACTCCATACCTCCACCCGGTAGTGCCCGTGCAACCCCAGGCAGGCACGGGTCATGTGGCCGCAGGCGGACACAGTGAGCCATACAACCTGCACTGTACAGTCTGGGGCTGCCAAGTATACCCCGTGTAGGCATCACAGATGGCTGAACTGTGTACACACATACCCACACACAGCAGACACAACTGTAGGGCTCCACCACATCCACATGCATTCTGCACAGTCATGCCCAGTAAATGCACCGGCCCTTACACACACACATGACGTCATCCATTGGTACAGCCTATGCCCCTGGCACACATATCACCCTGTGCATATGATGAAGCCTCTGCCGCAGCACCGTGATCCACACCATCGGTGCACCATTATGCAAACATATTCTGATGCACAGGGTGGACAAGATAGTGAGAGGTGTATGTGATACCTGTGTCCGCATAGTGCGTGATGTGTATGTTGCAGTGGTTGTGTATGACAGGTGACAGGTGCGTATGTGACGTGGGTTGTGTACTAACATCATGCAGCAGACATACCATGTAGTGCAGGTGCAGCATGCATTGATCTTTGTACATGGTATGCGTGGCGGTTACATGTGTAGCACCATGTTGGTTCTGTTAACCTGTATGCCAAATATGGTGTACTTGCATGTGCCTACTGGGAGCACTGTTATCAGTCCCCCACGTGTAGCTGTGGGTTACCCACAGGCACATCTGGCAATATCAGCATACCACAGGTACCCGCAACCTGTATGGACCCCTACATAGGTACATAGGCGCATAGGTACATACCAGGCTATGTGCCCTATGGCATGTGTAAGCCTAGCCAGAGTGTGTGTGGCTTTCACCACCCCTTAGGATGAGGATACTACATCCATTGGCCCGCTGTCCCTCTGTCCAGCAGTGACACAGAGATGATGCCTGGCGCATACCTACGATCACACATCCACACGTCAGGATTACTCTTGGACAAAGTCAGTCAGGGGCTCTGCTTCACATGGGCTGGGAATCCTTTCCATGTTGTAGGGGGTCTCTGGGCGATGACCCTGTCCCTCCAGCACGTCCTATTTATGTCCATGTTGAGGTTTCTGTCAGTTGCTTCTGTGCCCGTGTGTGCTTGGAGCCTAGGAGGTGGAACATGTCCATGTCACCCAGGTCGGACATGGCCATGTATGTCAGGCACAGATCACCACAGAGCAGACGGGCTGAGAAGGTATACAGCCGGA
The DNA here is from genome assembly GCF_019279795.1 of Protopterus annectens. NCBI lineage: Eukaryota > Metazoa > Chordata > Ceratodontiformes > Protopteridae > Protopterus > Protopterus annectens. The sequence continues at coordinate 681,626,838 of NC_056739.1, read as the reverse complement.
GTCCCCTCAGTCAGGCAGCATGTGACACATGTCTCAGCACCTTTAACCCTGTGTTGTGGAACGTTTGAGGTCCCTCCGAGTGCTGCAGGTGTCAGGTTAGGTACATTCCAGATGTGGCGTTGTACGCAATCATTGGTCTGATGTGTGAAGAGTACAGGGGTGCAATGACCTCCCCTGATGTGGATATGAATCCCTTCATGACCAGGTGGCCACAGTGGAATGTCTTCCCAACCACATTGGCAATGTGAGTGTCGACAGAGGATACCGACAGGTTTGGTACCCATGTCCCTGATCACGTCCACCATGTTTAATGGATTACCACCTATATGGTAAGTCGAGGTGAGCATGTCTTTCCCAAAGGGTAGGTCTACACCTTCCCTGGCATGTAGCATCAGGCCATGGCTCTGGCACCAGTTATCCATGTCTATGAGACCCCAGGTGGATGTCCGTGTCTGATGGGGTGTTGAGTATGGTGGCGGTGTGCAGTCATCTGCATACCTTGTCTGCCACAATCCCCCTATGTTTGCATGCACATTGGAAAGTTGAATGCCGAACAGGAGGGTCCCAGGACTGAGCCCTGTGGGCCACCACATGGGACCAGCTTGGAGTCTGACATGGCACCAGGAACACAAACCCTGTGTGGTGTGACCTCCATCCAGTTGGCAAACCATCGTGTGACATATGTCTCCACATGTACGCTGGTGAGCCTTTCTATGATGCCCACGTGGAGTGTGGTTTGAACGCTCCCGCCAGGTCATGGTAGTCTGTGCAAACCGACGTACCCCCATCAATGGCCTTAGTGACTCCTCCAGACAGGCCGAGCACGTTTGGGAGGCAGGATCTGCCCTTGACTAAGTCGATGTGGGTATGTTCCGGTATTGGCTGTACACCAATGTCTTTATTTATGGGCTCCAGTATGGACCTCCCCACAGCTTTGCAGGCAAGGCTTGTCAAGCTGATAGGGCAGGGATGTCTACAGTCCATAAGAGCACTACCCTGGTGTAGTGGGACCACAGTTGCCATATGCCATCCATCGGGGACGTAGCCTGTAGTAAGCCTAAGATGAAACAGCGGCCTTATGTGCAGGGTGAGGGCCTCAATGAGGTTGTGTAGCACACAGCCAGGGACACCATCTGGTCCCATTGATGCTGTGTTCACTGCTTAACAGATATCAGCTCTCTCCTGGGCATACGGGATGTTTGGGAGGCTAGACTCTGGTGGGATGGATATGTCCCCTCTTGGGGGGGGAGGGTAGATGTATGCATGGAACATGTCCGCTGGTTTGTTGACAATGTCTGTGGGTTCAGTGATCATTGTACCATTCTGGAGTAATTCCGGGCATGACTGTGTGCTTCCACCCATGTTCCTACCATAGCTAAGGAAGGCCCTATGTTTGTCTTATGTGTCCTTTGCAGTACCACTCCCACAGGCGGCCTTGGATGATTGTATGAGTGATCGTATGTTAACGCCGGTATTAATCAGTGATGCCTTCCCTGGTACTGATATTGCTCTGTCATGTATTAGCTCTCAACTCTTGTTGTACAGTTTGTCAATGGCTGGGGTCCACCAGACCATGTGCCTGCCTTCGGTGGACAAGGTTCTGATGTTATCAGGATCGCTTGGTGCAGACATTCCTGGGGGTGCTCATAGAAGGCATTTGTAAGGGTTTCAGCAGTGTGGCCTGTGTTTACCATTGGCATGGAGGCCTTGTAGGGTACCACACCGGTTGTATGACGTGTGTGGTTCGCTGTGGAGAGGTCGTCACTGTGGTCTCCCATGCCGGTGTTGGGTGCAGGATGCGGATCTCCAGTGGGTTCACTATACGGTCTGACATCACCATTGGGGGATGTACATCCTGTGTGGAGCATAACGTCCCCATGTGTGATGATCAGAACTAGTATACGTCACCCACTTGTGGGTATGGTGCATGGTTGTTCCACAACATTCAGGTGTATGAACACCTGGGACCTTTGGTGTAGGGTGTTGTGTCCTGGGTAATGTTCCCAGTCTATGTATGGGTGGTTGATGTCACCCAATATGACGGTGTTGTGAGAGCATTCACACTCACCAGTGTCTTCAGGAAGGCTGTGCAGGTATCCTGGGTTTGGGAGGGTGGTCTGTAGCATGCAACAAACTGTAGGGCAGTCCTACCCATGGTTAATTGCACCTGGATATTCCCCGCTGCTACGTGCATCTCTGCCAACCTGGAGGTGTGTGTATCCTTCATGGAAATGGAGACTCCCCCTCCTTCTGTGTTAGGTCCGGGTTATGGTCCTGAACGCGTGATATGGGGTATGACCCGATAGTGCTGGGGTGCTCTCAGCAGCCCTGATCAATGCTTCAGTCACAGCACTGACATCGATGTCCTCCATACTGAGGAGGGCATTTGAGGGTGTGCAGCTTTGGCGTAGTCCACTGGCACTGAGCAGTATTACCCTGTGTGTTCTCCAGGTTTGTAGTGTAGGGTGGTAGGTTTATCATTCCAGCCTTGCCTGCAGTGGGCACTGTGGGGGTGGCAGGTGCCTTAGCCAAACCCTTGAAGACCAGGGGCGACAGGTGTGAGCCATACCTTGCGAAGGGGCGTGGCATGCCAAGCATGTCATCCCAGGTATGAGGAATCTGGATCCCCTCAGACTGACAACGGTAACCAGGCACATTATCAAGGGTGACCACTTTGAGCCAGTATAGTGGCATCATACTTGATGAGGGTGGGATACTGCCCAGGGTCAGGGACATGCCGGCCTGGGCTACACAATCTGAGTGGCCCTCTATGTCTCCTTTAATGTATCCCAGGGTGGTATGTCTCCAGTCGTTGACACCAGCATGGGCAATGACTGCGTCATATCTGTACATGCTGAGGAGTGACCTGAGTGCATGTGTTATGTGGCGTATTCCAGCGCCCGGCAGGCAGCCTACTGTAATCATTCCCTTGTTCAGTCAGGTGGGTGGGACGTCGGTATGTCTGACAGTGGCGTCATCCAGTACAAGTGTGTCTGGCAGTGTGTGTCTTGCCTTTGGGTCTCTGACAGTTTAGCACACTGACGTTGAGAACTATGTGTTGCATGTCCTATGTCTTGTGGAGGCAGTTGCTTGTGTGTCTGCTTCAGAGGGCTCATTAGGTTCATGACATGTTTTAACATTGCCTCCAGGTATGTCTTAGTGTGTTCATGTGTTTGATTAGCATTTGCGATAGTCACATGTGACACTGGGTATGTGGTGTGCATGGTGTCCTTCCCCTCCCGCTTGGTCTTGCCGGTCATGGTTCGAGAGAGCACAGCCCCCTGTCTGGCTATATAGTTGCGTCTGTCACATGTATTATGTTCATTGGGGGAGGTGCAGCTTGTCCGTGTCCATGAGGCACCTGTAACAGTGGCCAGGACGCCCAGATTCACCTTCTGAACAGGAGAGGTCGCTAGCAATTGACCCTTCCACATGCCAGAGAACGTGAATGCATTTGCTGTGTAACCGGGTCAGAAGGCACCTATAGGGAAGTGGGTACACAAGGGGATTCTAGGCCAGTGTAGTACTCCATTTAGTATACATGTACTTTACCAATGTAGGAATACTATGGGAGAAGGTGCAGAGCTTTTGTGATATAGAGAACAGACAGTCGGGATTGCAAGAAGAGAGGTCATACACATAAACCTACGGAACATGGAGCCGGATACAGTGTAACGTTGCTTACACGGTACATGACGCACATGTCCACACATATACTGCACCTGACGCCTGTGGTCGGTGCCAGAGGCTATGGTGCACAGAGACATCACATACATGGCATGACTCAGTACAGGTATGGTGACATTCTGCAGGTGTCGTACGCAGTGTGCTGGCTACTGACCGCAGGTGTCACCTGTCAGCTGTGGTGCATGGTGTTCGACAGTCGGATGCTGTACCGGTACAGGAATATGCCCGCATTCGCGGTGCGTACACCTCTATGGCACACACACCATTGTGTGCAGATGGGGACACCTGTCTGTGTGGCCAGCACCCTCACAAGACAATGCACCAACGCGCCATGTCACAGGGGGTGGTCTTGCACAGGTGGCCAGTAAGGCTCACAGGTATGGCAATGACAGGGCTGTACAATGCAGCACCAGTACGGGATGGTCACCCTGTGTGGTCAGTGTCCAGTCACAACACTATATCTGCATACACCCTCTCAACAGGCAGCAGACATACACACATGTCGACACACTGACATGGTGGTGGCCACACATGTCTACACGGAGGGGTGACGTGTTGCATGTACTGCACCATCCACATCGATGCACCCCACACTGAGGTAGGTACAGATCTCTACCATGGTGGACAGTGATGTCTGGCATGTGGCACATAGTCCCCCCGATCTGTGGCATACATGGGCACACATTCCTGCACACATGTTGGTGCTAGGAATGCCACACCTGCTACATGGGATTTGTGCAGGCGTGCAGCGGTATGTGGTGCATCCTGTGTACTACCACTGTATCTGGCAGCTGTGCCAATATCTGCACTTGGGAGGTGGTAGGGGTTACAGTGGCAATGTGACATATGGTCGATCACGCATGGCTGATGGGTATGCATCATGGCAGCGCTGTCATGTAAAGGTGACATAGCAGACTGTATGCACATGGCAGGGTAGGATGGTGTGTGACACACCTGTGACCAGCACCTGCACACATGCATGTGGACAGGTGTTTAAACACATGGTGTACACACAGACTGCCATGCGTGCTGTTACTATGCCACCATATGACGGCCCCCATGATGGGTATGCATGTGGTAGGGGGTTGCAACTGTGTTACGGACACCGGACACTGCTCCTGCACGGCTGCACCGTGCACAGTACACGTGTCACATGTATTCCCTGTTGCCATGTGTGTATGCATTGCTACGTTGTGACATGTGTGTCAACATACATGGAACATGGACTGTGGTATGGTATCACAGCTGTCACAGGCAAACTGTACAAGGGTATGTGTCCCAGTGAACACTGCTACACCCTGTAGGGGGTGCATACCACAGACATGTGTCCGCCTTCCCTTCGTGTGTGTATTACCGCGTACGCCTGTGTTATGCATGTGGTACATCACAGGCTTCGTATGTGTCCTGCATGCAGTCTATGCACACAGCCAGGAAATCACATATGTGACATATCCGGACATTGTTTCACTGTGGTACAGCTGCAGTCATGTGTCATATCTGTGTCAGGCCCGTGGTATGTGTGGAGCACGCATGTCCGTGTATACTGGTACGGGTGGACTACATCACACCTGTGGGATCATTGATAGTACATGTGTACTCTGCACGACGGACGTACACCACCACATAGTCTTCTGGACATATGTCACATGCAGTTGCTCGACCGTGAGGCATACTGCTGCACCGATGACATGGTGCTGGCATAGCAGCTACAGTGTTCACTACGGTGTGTACATGTTCAGCCTGCACCCGTGACGCCTGTGCTGTCATCTGTGTGTGTACGTGTGACTGCATGTGTGTCCACCCTGTGCATGTGTACGGGTTTACCTGGCCGTGACTTGCGGTGTGTGCACTCCGTCTGCATGCCAGATGGCATGTAGCACATACTACGTGTGTGAGCATGGCCGGGTCGCTGTTGTGCGGGTGGACACACACGACGGTCCACATTCTGCCTCCCATGCCGTCGCACCATGTGTATGCATGTCTGCACTGTGCTGATTCTAAGTGTCTGAGCATGCCCAGTAAGCAGCTGTGTAGATGGACACAGTACAGTGCACACCGCGCCCATCTGCATTGATACCCCGTGTGCATGCCTGTTTCCCCTTCACAACTGCCACGTCTGTGGCATGGCCGGGTTGCTGTTGTGTGGGTGGACACACGACGGTCCACATTCTGCCTCCCATGCCATCGCCCCATGTGTATGCATGTCTGCACTGTGCTGATTCTAAGTGTCTGAGCATGCCCAGTAAGCAGCTGTGTAGATGGACACACAGTACAGTGCACACCGCGCCCGTCTGCATTGATACCCCGTGTGCATGCCTGTTTCCCCTTCGCAACTGCCACGTCTGTGGCATGGCCGGGTTGCTGTTGTGTGGGTGGACACACGACGGTCCACATTCTGCCTCCCATGCCGTCGCCCCATGTGTATGCATGTCTGCACTGTGCCGATTCTAAGTGTCTGAGCATGCCCAGTAAGCAGCTGTGTAGATGGACACACAGTACAGTGCACACTGCGCCCGTCTGCATTGATACCCCGTGTGCATGCCTGTTTCCCCTTCGCAACTGCCACGTCTGTGGCATGGCCGGGTTGCTGTTGTGTGGGTGGACACACACGATGGTCCACATTCTGCCTCCCATGCTGTTGCCCCATGTGTATGCATGTCTGCACTGTGCCGATTCTAAGTGTCTGAGCATGCCCAGTAAGTAGCTGCATAGATGGACACACAGTACAGTGCACACCGTGCCTGTCTGCATTGATACCCCGTGTGCATGCCTGTTTCCCCTTCGCAACTGCCACGTCTGTGGCATGGCTGGGTTGCTGTTGTGTGGGTGGACACACACGATGGTCCACATTCTGCCTCCCATGCCGTCACCCCATGTGTATGCATGTCTGCACTGTGCCGATTCTAAGTGTCTGAGCATGCCCAGTAAGCAGCTGTGTAGATGGACACACAGTACAGTGCACACCACACCCATCTGCATTGATACCCCGTGTGCATGCCTGTTTCCCCTTCGCAACTGCCACGTCTGTGGCATGGCCGGGTTGCTGTTGTGTGGGTGGACACACACGATGGTCCATATTCTGCCTCCCATGCCGTCGCCCCATGTGTATGCATGTCTGCACTGTGCCGATTCTAAGTGTCTGAGCATGCCCAGTAAGCAGCTGTGTAGATGGACACACAGTACAGTGCACACCACGGCTGTCTGCGTTGATACCCCGTGAGCATGTCTGTCTCCCCTTCGCAACCGCTAGGTGTGAGAGGCATGGCCAGTAGACCATCCGGGGGTACACACTACAGTCGGCACCAATGTCTGCTACTAGGCGTGTAGCCATGGCCAATGACATCCTGCATAGCCATGGTGACCATCCAGGTGACTCATATGTGGCTGTTATGCCACAATGGCTGCCTACATCCTGCACGCCGGATGCCCTCTCATAGGGTATACTGTATGTGGTGCATCCCATATTCATGTTGTGATGTACTGCTCCATAGTTAGTTGGTATTCCCGACTGCAGCACTACCGTGTTACTGTACGGCCACCTTGGGATGGTAACAGGCTGTGTGACTGCGCACTCTGTCTTCATTCCCTATCGGCTGCCTTGCCTCTGCAGATGATACCACCCACCTAGGGGTATGCCTCCTGACAGTGCTGTGCTCAGTAATCTCGGTCGCGCATTATGTAAATGCATCACGCTGTAGTGAGTTCGCGTAGGTTCGACTCCCGGCCCTCTCCAGTGTGTGTGTGTGTGTGTGTGTGTGTGTTTCCAGCTGCCTTTGCAGATGAACATGCTTTTAGACGCTTCGCAACACATACCTTGGCTATTGTCAGCTATTCCCTTACGGATGATGTCACCCGCGTAGAAGTATGCCTCTGACAGCGCTGTGCTCAGTAATCTCGGTAGTGCGTTCTGTAAATGCATCATGCTGTAGTGAGTTCATGTAGGTAGGCGTAGGTTCGACTCCCGGCCCTTCCCTGTGTGTGTGTGTGTGTGTGTGTGTTTCCAGCTGCCTCTGCAGATGAGCATGCTTTTAGACGCTTCACAACACATACCTTGGCTATTGTCAGCTATTCCCTTATGGATGATGTCACCCGCCTAGAAGTATGCCTCTGACAGCACTGTGCTCAGTAATCTCGGTAGCGTGTTCTGTAAATGCATCATGCTGTAGTGAGTTCATGTAGGTAGGCGTAGGTTCGACTCCCAGCCCTTTTCTGTGTGTGTTTCCAGCTGCCTCTGCAGATGAACATGCTTTTAGACGCTTCGCAACACATACCTTGGCTATTGTCAGCTATTCCCTTACGGATGTCACCCGCCTAGAAGTATGCCTCTGACAGCACTATGCTCAGTAAGCTCGGTAGCGCGTTCTGTAAATGTATCATGCTGTAGTGAGTTCATGTAGGTAGGCGTAGGTTCGACTCCTGCCCCCTCCCTGTGTGTGTGTGCGTGTTTCCAGCTGTCTCTGCAGATGAACATGCTTTTAGACGCTTCGAAACACATACCTTGGCTATTGTCAGCTATTCCCTTACGGATGATGTCACCTGCCTAGAAGTATGTCTCTGACAGCACTGTGCTCAGTAATCTCGGTAGCGCGTTCTGTAAATGCATCATGCTGTAGTGAGTTCATGTAGGTAGGTGTAGGTTCAACTCCTGGCCCTTCTCTGTGTGTGTGTGTTTCCAGCTGCCTCTGCAGATGAACATGCTTTTAGACGCTTCGCAACACATACCTTGGCTATTGTCAGCTATTCCCTTACGGATGATGTCACCCGCCTAGAAGTATGCCTCTGACAGTGCTGTGCTCAGTAATCTCGGTAGCGCATTCTGTAAATGCATCATGCTGTAGTGAGTTCATGTAGGTAGGCATAGGTTTGATTCCCAGCCCTTCCCTGTGTGTGTGTTTCCAGCTGCCTCTGCAGATGAACATGCTTTTAGACGCTTTGCAACACATACCTTGGCTATTGTCAGCTATTCCCTTACGGATGATGTCACCCGCCTAGAAGTATGCCTCTGACAGCACTGTGCTCAGTAATCTCGGTAGCGCGTTCTGTAAATGCATCATGCTGTAGTGAGTTCATGTAGGTAGGTGTAGGTTCAACTCCCAGTCCTTCTCTGTGTGTGTGTGTGTGTTTCTAGCTGCCTTTGCAGGTGAACATGCTTTTAGACGCTTCGCAACACATACCTTGGCTATTGTGAGCTATTCCCTTACGGATGATGTCACCCACCTAGAAGTATGCCTCTGACAGTGCTGTGCTCAGTAATTTCAGTTGCGTGTTCTGTAAATGCATCATGCTGTAGTGAGTTCATGTAGGTAGGCATAGGTTTGACTCCCGGCCCTTCCCTGTGTGTGTGTGTGGGGTGTGTGTGTTCACAGCTTCCCTAGTAGAGTGTAGTTATTTTAGACACTTGGCAACACATACCTTGGCTATCGGCGGCTATTCCTTTACGGATGTCGTCACCCACCTGGACATGTGCCTCTGACGGTGCTGTATTCGGTGGTCCACATAGCGCGTTCCATACCTGTGTCATACTGTTGTGTGGTTGGGTATGTGGGGGTGTGGTCAATCACCATGCCTGCCACATGTGTGTGTGTGTCTATGCTCCCAGCTGCATGGGTTCATAGGGTATGGCTTTAGAGTTTCCGCAGAACACTCATATCCTGCCGCCATCCCTGTGTTTGTGGATGGTGAGACGCAGCTCATGGACTGCCTGTGTGCCTGCTGTGGTTGGCGACCTCCATAGCGTGTTCTCCACGTGCACCCTGCTATGGTGTGGTGGGGTGGTGCTGTGTACGTTACACTCACGGGCTTGCCACATGTGTCCGCCTGTATCTCTGTCATTGTATATCTACATACCTATGTTGTGCCCATAGCGCTGCTCTTGCATGGACAGCTGTGTGTCCCATGTATCGCATATTTGCACGGCTGACACATAGAACTGTGGTACGATGCATATCCACTCATTGTCCATGCAACGTCCGTATTCCAGAACACCCTAGAGACATCTGCTGGATATCGTGGCAGACAGCTATCCTTGCTGTACTGACACTGTACCCATCTGCGCCATAAACCTTGTGTAATTGCCTATTTATGGTGTGTGTATGTCTAACTGTGCTGTATGCATGGTGTGTGTGTGTCCCTATAGCCATCTGTGCAGGTGTCGCCACTATGGGTAATCCTTGTGGACCGCTGTTTCATGTGCACTTCTGCACATACCTGCAGACCGTACTACCCCTCCTATGGCAGCGGCCTTAGATCGACCGCTGCCCTAGGCTATAGGGCTCCATGGCACCCACCACCACAACACATGGTGCCCCCATCCTGGTATACCTACATGACATACCTACTAGACAGGTGGCCATACTAGTGCGGCACCCTAGGCAGCCGCAGGATTGGCATATGCCTACGGCCGGCTATGAGCACATCACAAGGCATACGTTTACATTCAGTGTTTTACGAAGGCTAGGTTATAATACCAGAGGGGGGACCTCATCAACTATGCTTTAGAATGCGGATTTAGATGGATTATTCGGTGGAGGGTTGACCACACACCAGGGCTGACTGATGATACACTGATGAAGCCTCTTTTGAGAAGCAGGTGTCTTAAACCCCCGTAACAGGAATGTAGTTTAGGTACAGATATACAGTTAACACACATTAGTCCACTCTTTCAGTTGTTTACCACTGTATTACATTGATATGATATATATATCTTCTATATATATTGTTAGAACTTTGATTGATGAGTATTAGGCATAGTACAATATCATATACTACATGTGTTAATAGGATGTTTTTGGAGATGTTAATATATATGTGTGTAGTTAACATTGCGTCTGTGCTTTATATGCTGTGGTTACATGTTCATTGTTTGCTGAGAAATTAACCAATGAAAGTGTAAGGGGGGATATTTAAAGCCTGGATGCTTTTATGTTATGTGTAAGTCTGACGGAGCCTATGGGTGAAAGCGCTTACATGTCTATGAAGGAACCTTTGTATACCATTTGTGACCTGTCCTGGACAATGTCTACGTTGACTGTTTCATCTACCTATGTGTGTTTTGGATTGTGTGCCATAAGGTGCCAGCGGTTCTTTGAGGTTGATTAGGTGTATTCCATGGTCAATTGACATTAATCCTATTAATTCATTGAAGGATGTTCTTTATAAGTGGGAACGGCATAGTTTGACCATCCTATGACCTTCGTAGCTGAAGTTGTTATTGTGCCATTGGTATGTGTTCCACAGGTCGCCCATTTGTTCCGTGGTATGGAAGCGAGTGATCCCCATTTTCTTGCTGGCAGATTGAATGCTGTGTACGCCGGTATTCGCCCGGTGGTCTGACTTTATATGGGGAGTGTGTACTGTAGTCCCTATCTGTATTTCCTGTGTTATGCCTTACTGCAGCTGTGTAATTCCACCAGGTTTGCAGTTATGGGTGCCATCTTGGTCGTACGTTTGTCCATCCATGGGAATTGCCTACTGGACACTGGTATAGGGCTGTACTCATTTCACAGCTGCATTTAGCATTCTCCGGTGGATGATTTGCATTATTAGTGGGGAGTAAGGCATGTGCTATACCCACATCCCTCCCACGGGGTGGGACAATGGATTATCTGCCAAACAACACCGAGCCCCATTTCTGCATACCCACGATCCCATGGCTGCAGCCCTCGATGGTACCCATTACACATCCTTCATGTGTGCGGGACTGGGATGTGGACACACTTCTATGGACTCGACCATCTGGGGATTTCTGCTCATATGTCCTGCATTTCATGGACACTTGTCATCAACCTTAAACACGCTGGTGGTGCATATGTCTAGCTGTGCCATAGTCACGGCTGTTACTCCTTCAGCGTCGCTCACTCCATCTCGTAGATATTGCATAGGGTTAAATTTTTGGGGTCCTACAATGGACACCAATGTGCATATGTAAAGTGTAGAACTTGTTGGACTGTGTCCATCTGGCCAGGGGTTTTGACTGCTGCTGTATGTTCCCCAATCGCGGATGTCTGTTTGACTACCCATATTATGTAGTGCTACGACATCCAGGTTTTTCAAACCTGAAACCAAATGGTGTACATCCAAAGATGCAGGTTAGCAACTGCTTTAAATAATCCTCAGAAGTCACAATAGGAAATATCCGCCACTGTATTGTCAAAATAACACCACCATAACATGTAGATCCTATTAATTCATTGAAGGATGTTCTTTATAAGTGGGTACGCCATAGTTTAACCATCCTATAACCTTCCTAGTTGACGTTGTTGGTGTGCCATTAGTATGTGTTCCGCAGGTCGCCCATTTGTTCCGCAGTATGGAAGCGAGTGATCCCAATTTTCTTGCTGGCAGATTGAGTGCTGTATGCGCCGGTATTCGCACGCCGGTCTGACTTTGTATGGGGGGTGTGTACTGTAGTCCCTATCTGTATTTCCTGTGTTATGCCTTACTGCAGCTGTGTAATTCCACCGGGTTTGCAGTTATGGGTGCCATCTTGGTCGTACGTTTGTCTGTCCATGGGAATTGCCTACTGGACACTGGTATAGGGCTGTACACATTTCACAGCTGCATTTAGCATTCTCCGGTGGATGATTTGCATTATTAGTGGGGAGTAAGGCATGTGCTACACCCACATCCCTCCCACGGGGCAGGACAACGGATTATCTGCCAAACAACACCGAGCCCCATTTCTGCATACCAGGATCCCATGGCTGCAACCCTCGACGGTACCCATTACACATCCTTCATGTGTGCGGGAATGGGATGTGGACGCACGTCTATGGACTCGGCAATCTGGGGATTTCTGTTCATATGTCCTGCATTTCATGGACACGTCATCAACCTTGAACACGCTGGTGGTGCATATGTCTAGCTGTGCCGTAGTCACGGCTTTCACTTCTTCTGGGTGGAATGGTAGCAGCTGGATGATATAGCGTACAGATCAATTTTTGGGGTTCTACAATGGACACCAATGTGCATATGTAAAGTGTAGAACTTGTTGTACTGTGTCCATCTGGACAGTGGTTTTGACTGCAGCTGTATGTTCCCCAATCGCGGTTGTCTGTTTGACTACCCATATTATGTAGTGCTACGGAAACCAGGTGTTTCATAACTGAAAACAAATGGTGTACATCCAAAGATGCAGGTTAGTGACTGCTTTCAATAATCCTCAGAAGGCCCAATAGGAAATATCCGCCACTATATTGTCAAAATAACACCACCAAAACATGTAGATCCTATTTATTCATTGACAGAGGTTCTTTATAAGTGGGAACACCATAGTTTAACCATCCTATGACCTTCCTAGTTGACGTTGTTGGTGTGCCATTAATATGTGTTCCACAGGTCACCCATATGTTCCGTGGTATGGAAGCGAGTGATCCCCATTTTCTTGCTGGCAGATTGGGTGCTGTGTATGCCGGTATTCGCACGGTGTTCTGACTTTGTATGGGGAGTGTCTACTGTAGTCCCTATCTGTATTTCCTGTGTTATGCCTTACTGCAGCTGTGTAATTCCACCAGGTTTGCAGTTATGGGTGCCATCTTGGTCGTACGCTTGTCCATCCATGGGAATTGCCTACTAGACACTGGTATAGGGCTGTACACATTTCGCACCTGCATTTAGCATTATCCGGTGGATGCTTTGCATTATTAGTGGGGAGTAAGGCATGTGCTACACCCACATCCCTCCCACGGGGTGGGACAACGGATTATCTGCCAAACAACACCGAGCCCCATTTCTGCATACCCAGGATCCCATGGCTGCGACCCTCAACGGTACCCATTACACATCCTTCATGTGTGCGAGACTGGGATGTGGACGCACTTCTATGGACTCGATGATCTGGGGATTTCTGTTCATATGTCCTGCATTTCATGGACACTTGTCATCAACCTTTAACACGCTGGTGGTGCATATGTCTAGCTGTGCCATACTCACGGCTGTCCCTTCTGGTGGAGCGGTAGCGGCTGGATGGAATTCTGTGGATCAATTTTGGGTCCTACAATGGACACCAATGTGCATATGTAAAGTGTAGATGTTGCTGGACTGTGTCCATCTGGCCAGTGGTTTTGACTGTTGCTGTATGTTCCCCAATCGCGGATGTCTGTTTGACTACCCATATTATGTAGTGCCACGAAACCAGGTTTTCAGAACTGACAACAAATGGTGTACATCCAAAGATGCAGGTTAGCAACTGCTTTAAATAAACCTCAGAAGTCCCAATAGGAAATATCCGTCACTGTATTGTCAACATAACACCACCAAAACATGTAGATCCTATTTATTCATTGAAGCATGTTTTCTTTATAAGTAGGAACGGCATGGTTTGACTATCCTAGTTGACGTTGTTGGTGTGCCATTAGTATGTGTACCACAGGTCGCCCATTTCTTCCATGGTATGGAAGCGAGTAATCCCCATTTTGTTGCTGGCAGATTGAGTGCTGTGTACGCGGTATTCGCATCGGTCCAGTGTATGAGTGTCTACTGTAGTCCCTATCTGTATTTCCTGTGTTATGCCTTACTGCAGGTGTGTAATTCCACCGGGTTTGCAGTTATGGGTGCCATCTTTGTCGTACGCTTGTCCATCCATGGGAATTGCCTACTGGACACTGGTATAGGGCTGTACACATTTCACACCTGCATTTAGCATTATCCGGTGGATGCTTTGCATTATTAGTGGGGAGTGAGGCATGTGCTACACCCACATCCTTCCCATGGGGCGGGACAATGGATTATCTGCCAAACAACACCGAGCCCCATTTCTGCATACCCAAGATCCCATGGCTGCAACCCTCGACAGTACCCATTACACATCCTTCATGTGCGGGACTGGGATGTGGACGCACTTCTATGGACTCGACAATCTGGGGATTTCTGTTCATATGTCCTGCATTACATGGACACTTGTCATCAACATTAAACACGCTGGTGGTGCATATGTCTAGCTGTGCCATAGTCACGACTGTCACTTCTTCTGGTTGAACGATAACGGCTGGATGGTATTCTGTACGTGACAATTTTTGGGTCCTACAATGGACACCAATGTGCATATGTAAAGTGTAGAACTTGTTGGACTGTGTCCATGTGGCCAGTGGTTTTGACTGCTGCTGTATGTTCCCCAATCGCGGATGTCTGTTTGACTACCCATATTATGTAGTGCTACGAAAACCAGGTTTTTCAAAACTGAAACCAAATGGTGTACATCCAAAGATGCAGGTTAACAACTGCTTTAAATAATCCCCAGAAGTTCCAATGGGAAGTATCGCCACTTTATTGTCAGAATGACACCACTATAACAGGTAGATCACGAGCACTTTCGCCCGGTCTTACCGGGCATTTTCAAGTGTAATTAGCAGAAACATATAACTAAATAAATAATAATACATATTTTAATAATAAAGTTAATACTATGTTATTTGGACAATAGCTTCTGCTATTGACATACAGTGCTGTGGGTGGTGCCGGTTACCATGCATATGGCTTTCTCAAAAGCCGACTTCACATTTCTAAACACTAGTGTGGTCTCCTTTAAGGCCCCTGAGCCAGTGGTGAACATTACTCAAGCCACTGAATCACTTACATATGCCTTCTACCAGCACCTACAGGACTGCATGGATCAGGCAATCCCTTACCCAACTGTGGGTCTTTGTACCAATGCCAAGCATCCAGTGTGGTGTACCCCAGCCATACACAAGCTCTACAACGAGTTGAGGTAGCTACTACAACTCAGAGCAGACTCCTTGTGAGGTATGACACCCTTGCTCATTATATGTGAAGAACTACAAGCTCTCATGACATCATCCGGGGCAGGTCCCACAGATATATCACCAAGGACTCGACAGACAATCATATGGCCTTCTTTAGGTATGTTGGACACCTGGGAGGAAACTCCCAGATATGCTCTGACTGGGTTCACAATGATGTGAAGTTTACTGAACATACACACATTGCCAACATACTGGCTGACAGGTTCGGTGAAGATATCTCCACCCACTCCCCCCCACATGGAGAGATGTCTGTACCAGAAGGTTGTGGCCCCCGAATGTTCTGTAACGCACAGGTGGGACATGCTCTCTCCAAGGTAGTGAACACAGCATCCATTGGACCAAATGGTGTCCCAGCTGTGTACTCCGCGATCTCATTGAGGAATTAGACCCACAGTTAGGACAGCTGTTTAATCTTAGCCTCACCTCAGGTAACGTACCCAAGTTGTGGCGCACGGCAACTGTAGTCCCACTTCACAGGGGCAGTGCCTCCACTGACCCTGGTTATTACCGTCCCATTAGCTTGAGAAGCCTTATCTGCAGAGACATGGGAAAGGATCATACTGGAGCTCATAGATGACGACATAGGGGACCTGCATACTTTGCATCCAACCCAGTTTGGCTTGGTCAGGGGCAAATCATGCGTTTAAAACTTGGTTGATGTTTTAGGAACAGTCACCGAGGCCATTGATGAGGGTCAGGCAGTCCATACAGCCTACCTCGACCTGGCAAAGGCCTTCAACACAATACCCCCCTCGGGTATCATTGATAAACCCATCGGCTTGGATGTGAACCCGTACATCACAGGATGGGTTGCAAACTGGCTAGGTGACACAACCCACACGGTCATAGTTGCTGGCACCATGTCAGACTCACTGCCAGTTACAGGCGGTGTCCCACGGGGCTCTGTCCTGGGTCCACTCTTTTTCTGCATCTACATTTCCAATGTACAAGCAAACACAGGGGGGTTATGGGTGACATTGTTTGCAGATGACTGCGAACTGGGTGCCATAGTGGGACGGACATCTGACACAGATATCCTTCAAAGGGGCCTCACAGATCTGGATATCTGCTGCCAGGGACATGGCCCACAGCTAAATGCCGGGTAATGCATAGTCATACCCATCGGGAAGAACAAGGTCACCCCTAGCCGCCATATGGGTGGCAGTCCACTGAGCACAGAGGGAATTTCCAGGGATCTGGGGACCCAGGTTGTCAGTCACCATTCGTTCGACACACACGTTGCTAACGTGGTTCGGTAGAACGTCTACATTGCCCACCTGATCGTGCAAGGATTCACATCTAGATCAGGGTAGGTCATCGTCTCCTTGTACTCATTACTTATTAGACCTATGATTGAGCACATTGCCCCGTTCGGAAGATATCTGACCCGACACCCGCGACAGCTGGGAAGGCCCCATAGGTTCATCGTCAGACGGATGCAGGGTGTCAGGAATTTGTGTTATGCTGCCCGACTGTAAGGACTCCTGTTCTGTTCAGTCATGTACCACTTGTTCAGTGGTGACCTGTGCCTGACATACCATGCCATGTTGACCCATATTTGATGACTATGCTTCACCTAATGGATCTACATCCCTCAGAACCACAGGGGCAGGTGACGTGAACCTTGACACGGTCATTAATAGAATGTGTTGGAGGGACAGATACATCACCCAGACACTCACTATGCTGTGGAACAACATCCCAGTACATGTGAGGCAGAGATCCTTGCTGGCCTTGTTCGAGGGGGATCTTGTCCAATGGATGGGGGATTGTAGATATTCCCCAGGGATTACATCATTGTCACTGCTTGACAGAGGTATAGCAATATAATAGGCATTTTATCTCCAGACTGGAGGGTTGGCAAAGGTAACATAACTATGGCCTAGGGTTATGGCTGCCCTTGGGTAGATAGCCTACTATGTACCTATGGACCTATGAACCTATGTTCATAGTTTGTCCCATTCACACTTGTCTATCCCCTATCCTCATTCATATGTGTATATTTCTGTGGCACATGATTGAACTATGTATTACCTGCAGGTATGCTGTCTACAGTGCACATACGTCACGGTTGATTACAGTGTATCTGTGTACCTACCTCTGTGATACTGGGGACTACCACACATCCTTCACAGCATTACATGCATATGTCCATACTATTATTCTTTGGCCTGAGGGGGGTTGTTAGGGCAACGGTTACACATGTCCCTGTTTGTGCACGCGTCATGGTGGTCTTTGACCAGCCTCCGTTGCTATCATGGGATGGACGGTAGTGTTGGTGTGTGTTTGGGATGTGTTTTCACTGCCGGTACATCTGTGGGGGGTGGGGTTGGCACATGTTCCTCTTTGCAGGGAGCCCCATCCTGGACATTTGTGTCATGCATCAACACTTGGCACGTGCCATATGTCCTGTGCTATTCCCACAGTCGTGTATGCCTTCCTGCATTACTACTGTGTGTTACTGGCTGTTTGTATCTGGTACACATGGCTATTATGGTGGATAGCTTGGACTATTCCCATGCTATGACATGCCCATTCATCCAGGCATATACATGTTATTCCATCCTTTGCATTGGCCATGGGTGTTTGGCCATCCGGCAACGCTATTCTCAACGTGTGATGTCCCACCTTCACCTTCTGTGCCTGTGGCACCCTGTTGGGGCATCCTGCTTGGTGGGCAGGTGTTCCGCCATATGTGTTGTGTTTGACATGTCTGCGTAGCTAATCATCAGTACGGTGGCTGAACATACTGCCTTGTCCAGATGTGTACAGTTATGGGCACCGTGGCATGTGCACGCCTATGGGGTTTCGACAGGTCCATCCCACATGCGGGATGTACACATTCTGCCGACACATTCACATGCAGCCATTTGGATACCTGTACCTGAGGTGGGATGTTAACATGTGGGGTACATATTTGCCCGCGTGGCACTGCCTAGGACAATACTTCTTACTACATTTCAGGTATACCCATTGTGTAGGTGTGTAGCTGCAAGGCTGCTAGCTGGGTTGGGTGCACGGTCATACATGGGTGCGGGTTACATGCTATGGGGCTGTTGTGTATTACATTTGCATGCATGGGTTCTGCTTCTGGATATTACGCATCGGCATATGCCGTCCTATGTGTATGCGATGGGCACGTTGCTGGGTGTAGTACATGTTGCTATGCACATGTTTGTCTGTGTTTAGGGTATCTAGTTTCCTTCTTGTTGTTATATCGACACGGCTACCCGGCTATGTACTCTCACTACTGCTGGTGACCATGCCCATGTGGCTACTTCTGTGTAGGTGCGGCGCGCTGACATGCTGCGGTACACCTTCACTGGGTATGCCCACTGACAGTGCATTGCGTGACGGACACGGTATTACGCGTATCCTTTGTTCCTTGGACGGGTACACTTTGGACTTCGTGGGTTTATGTTTGGTTCTCCGTTTTGTGTGAACGGGTACTATGTTGCATAGTCTGCGTACGTTTCATTATCCACAGACCCTGGCTGGTGCGGTTACTATTGCAGGCGGCCTGTAGAAGTCAGCACTTTAGGTTGCTCATTGCCTGCCGGCTTGGCCACGCCTACGGCCGCATCCTACTTAGCCTTGCTCACGTGCCCTCCAAACGTGTCTGTGGTTGCGGCGCGCACTCATTACTATGCATATGGTGCTGCTACGCCGATTATTCACTGCACTGCCAGCGCAAGCCTTACACCGGCCTTGCGCCGAGCTTCATGAATCCCGGGGTCAGTCTATGATTTTGGCAACAGTTATTTTTTTGAGACAAACCTTCCTGCAGGATGGCTAAGTAATTTGGGGATTCCATAACTGCTTCTAGCTTGCAGTCATCTGCAAACATAGCTAGCCAGAGACCTTTGGTATTGGCTTTTGCTGCAGAAAAGTAGACGCCAAACAGGAGATGCCCCAGCACAGAGCCCTGCGGGACTCCACTGGTGAATGGTCTCTTTGTGGGGGTAACTTCCCCTATTTCAATTATCTGCATCCTATTTGTGGGCCAATAGTCAATTCAGCAGGTGACATAGGGGTTTATTCCCAGATTATTTAGCTTGTCTACTATGCCTGAGTAGGGAATTATGTCAAAAGCTTTGATCGAGTTAAGGTATGAAGTGTATACATTTTGCCTTCATCCATTGCTTTGGTGACCTTTTCAAAAAAAACTTCACTAGGATGAGTAAGCAGGACCAGACCCTTGACAAATCCAAACTGAGATGGGTCTAGTGTTGGGAGGTTCTATATGACTTGATTAATTAATTCAGTAATAAGTCTGTCCATGGCTTTGCATATGAGACTGCTCAGACTTATGGATCTGTAATTGCCTAGGTCTGTGGACGGTCCTCCCTTATGCAGGGAAATGACTGTATATGTTCTCTATTCATTGGTACAAAACCTGCATGGAGGCTGACATTGAACACTGGTGTTAGGAATGCAACTAAATTGTGCTTAATGCTTTGTAAGATGCATCCGGGGATATTGCCAGAACTCATTGATGCAGTATTTTTAGCTTTTGATAACATTTTTCAGAGCTGGTCTTGTGTGATAGCTAGAGGAAGGCCAGTTTCAGGTATGTCTTGAGGGTGATAAAGAGGGGAGACTGGGGTAAAGTTAGAGGTAAATTTATCAGCGAGGTTTGCTATAATTTCAGCCTCAGTGTAGGCAATATCATTCACAACCGGTGCACTGCATTGCTGCCTTGAGCTTTTGAGACTGCAAACATAACTAAAAAAATACCTTGTGATTACCTTTGGTTTGAGTAGGTATTTTAGCCTCATACTTTGCTTTGATGTATTTTATTAAACTCCTGAGTTGTTAGCTTATTTCAGTGACAAAGGCTCTGACATTCTTGGAATTTCTTTTCTTACTCTTGGTCAAATTATTTTCTTTTTATTATAACACTTGTTGGTATTATGGTTTTACCATGTGGGTTCATTTCTGGGGTTTTTCCTGCACTTGTTCCTAGAGGGTACAGCTGCATCTGTGCAGCTGTTTACATAATGGTGCAGTGTGGTGGTGTACATTTCTGCATATGCAGTGGAGTTAACAGGGTTTGGTGGGGATTTGAAGCTTGCCAATGTATCAATTATTAATAGGTAGTTTGTCTCAGGAAAATTTATAAATATTCCTTGAGTGGAAAGGTTCTCCGGATTGTTTTGTTTAGAAGAAGACTGCTTTATGGTCAGCCCTTTTTGACAGCATGGAGTCACGTGGCTCATGGAGTGACCTGGCAGTAGCTCTACTATTCCTACTTCTCTGGAATTGATTGAAGGAAAGTCAGATATTGTCACTAACAAGGATATTTGTACTTTGACTGGTGAACCAGCTAAGCTCATCATTCTTTTGACACCACTTATGCAACATATAACACAAGCTGCCATTGGGGAACTGCTTGTTAACCACAAGGAGAATACCAATTATGATACAGTTCATAGTGTTGGTGGTATAATGGATAGGACTGAGAATGCAAAAGAAACAACAGGTACTGTTTGTCATTCCTTTACTCATTGTTATCCCAGCCTAGACTTTGCTGTTTACTGTTTTCAAATGGCATTGACACCACTTTAGATCTTTACAATGAGCTGGTTGAATTATTCAGATGGAAACAATTTGACCTTATGGAGCTTTACATGACACATAACCAATGGACAATCAATAATCAATATTTTGATAAATGAGATTCAAACTCTCAACAATGTAATCCAAATTGACTTGTTATTTTCATTATATAAGATTAAATATGATGCAGTTTTTTTCTTATGTTGATAAGTTATCTTCATCAAAAGTAAGAAAAAAAACTGGCTAGGGATACTAGACAGTATAAAGGCAATACAGCATGTTTGCTGTTACAGTCTAATAACAGAAATTATATATGACTCAGTTCACTAGCAGTGCAACATCACAATGGACACTATTCAGGTGTATATTCTGGATCCTTCTGACAGTAATGTAGGGTCTTCTGATTTACAACAAGGGGGGATAGACACAGGCAATTCTGTTACTTTTAATTACCGTGACTCTTTGGAGTACCAGCCACTTCACAGGTCCAAATTACTTGCCTCCAGAACAGACAAAGCGGAAAACACTATCATTATCAAAATCCATTCAAACATTGGTAAGCCCTCCAAACCAGAGAGTGCAATTATCACAGAGGAAAAAGAAGAATAGGAAAAAGTTAAATAAGATTAATCCCTTTATTAAATTAAACTTTATTCAACAGACTATCAGGGAAAGCCATAATGGTATTGTATTGACCCACAATCCATTTAACATATTTAATTATAGTTATTTAAAATTGACTATTGATTATTTTCTGTTATTTGAGAGAGGCTTTTCTTAGTAGGAAAGATAGTGGGCTGGATTCATGAAGGCTTGCACGGAGTCTAAGAGTAGAGTAAGACTCCATGCGGCCAACATGTCCGCTGAGTGATCCAAGAACAGCTGGCAGGGGCTTGCAACAGAGCTCCTAAAATGACTCTTACATGGACAGGGCTAGGTTATGCAAATTACCTCATTTGCTGGCGAAAGCCATGCAAATGAGGTAAATTTGCGATCCAGGAAACCCGAACCTGTCCGAGTAAGATTAGTGTTATTTGCAGAAATGTGCTCCATTGACAACTGAGTACCATTCTGCAAATAGCAAAACGGAGCCATGACAGCTCCAAATAAAGGCTGCATCCAGTTGAGGAAGCATGCCAATGGCCAAATATACAGCCATTGGCAATGTTCCCTGATGCAAAATTAAAAAAAAAAATAATTTTTTTTTTACCTCGATCTCTGAAGTTTAAGAGTAGCGCAGCGCCACACAAACGTGCTGCACTCTAAAAACCAGAAAACCAGAAATTAAAAGCCACAAATAGGGATTTTATAGTAAATCATAAGTTTCAATGCAGATGAATGGCAGGCTGAAGACAACATGGCAACCGAGTAGAGGTTGCTAAGGGGGGAAGCTCAGTCTAAGAGATGTAACCAAGCATTACTAGGCAATCCCATGCAAATGAGGGTAAGGATAGTGAATCCCAAGTTTACATAGCAAATGAGCATAGTCAGTGGAGTGTATGAGTAGGATAAGGGGAGTAACAGAGTAGAAGATAGGTGACATCACGAGGGGGGTATGTATGAAAGAATGTAAGCTCATTGGAGCAGAATGGCATGTGTTTGCTGTCAGTTACTCATCACTGGAAGAGGTGTGTCAACAGGTATCCTAGCTAAAGGCAAGAAATAGAAGGTATATGCCATGGATAACACTAAAGTTTCTTGTTGAAATGCCTGCAACGTGTTTGTGAGCGGATGCGTGCCTGTATATCCGAGTAAGACTGTGTGCGCGAGTGTGCGCCTGTGTGCACACGTTTAAGCTGGAATAAATATGTGTAAGGTTGTTTAAAGTTGTGTAAGCACATTTGCACCTGTGTGCGTGCTTGTAAGCAGGAATTAGCAAGTGTTAGGCCGTGTAAGCATGTGTGCGCGCGTGTGAGCTTGTGTGCATGTTTGCGCTTGTGTGCGCGGCGCTGCACCCCTGTGGAAACAGAAAGGGAAAAAGAAGCACAACAAATAGTAGGAAGTTAACCAGGGAGAACTAGCAGAGCTAGCAGGTGAAAACAATCAGAATCAGGCAATTACACAGGCAGTACACTAGCCCAGCCCAGCCCAGCACTTAAAACTCTGCAAAAACTTTCCACCATGTTTTCCTCAGAGACACTGCAACACTGCAGTAAACTAAGAGAAGTGAAAACTTAAAAAGCTTTACTGAGACAAAGAAATGTTAGGGGCTGCCATTGCTGTTATAAGGTGACATATGCAACATGCTGAGAGTGGTGACAATGCGAATGCTGCTGAGCAACCCCCAGTGAGGAGACGGAGAAGAGTGTACAGGCCCAGGGTAACCTACTAGGGGCTACATGAGCTGGAGATAGTGGAGCACTATAGAGTGGACAGAGACCTCATGCAGCAAATTGTTGAGCTGTGCAGGCCACACCTCACACACAGAACTAACAGAGGAGAACCCATCCCAGTGGAAACCAAGGTATGTGTTGGCCTAAGAATACTAGCAACAGGTACCATCCAGAGACCAACTGGTGATATGATGGGGATATCACAGGCATCAGCATCCAGGGTACTGCACCAGTTCCTGAATGCCATGTCAGCATATGTCGGTGATCATGTATATTTCCCCAATTCCCGTGAGGTATTGTCCAGCAATATGCGTCTTTTCCAGCAAATATCAGAATACCCTGAGGTAGTGGGTGCAATAGACTGCACGCACATACGCATCAAAGCACCAGCCAGTGAGCAGGGTAGGGCCTACATTAACCACAAGGGCTTCCCCTCCATCAACTGCCAGGTCATGTGTGATGCCCAGGGCATAATACTGAATGTGTGTGCTGGCTGCCGTGGAAGCTACCATGATTCCCATATCTGGCATCTGACACAGCTGTACAAGACATTTGCCAGTGGGGACATCCCTCATGGTCACTTAGTGGGGGATGCTGGATATGCACTGGAGCCGTGGCTGATGACACCCATCAGAAATGCACATACACCTGAACAGAAACACCATAATGAGGCACACACACAAACACGAAATGTAATCAAGCATGTGTTTGGGCTGTTCAAGTCACGGTTCCGGTGCCTGGACACATCTGGTGGAGCCTTGCAGTACTCACCAACTACATGTACCCAAATTGTCATGGTATGTGCTATGCTACATAATATGATCCTGCAAAAACAGCTGCAGCAGGAGCAGCATAGGCACAGGCCAAACGGCCCCCCACCATTGCCACAGCCATCACAGGCAGAGCGTGACTCGGAGGAGAAACAACCTGAGCCTGCCCCAGTAGGCAGAAGGAGGCGTGCCCAGTATGCTTTGGCCTTGGCAAAGAGGCAACGCATAGCACATACATTGGCTCAGTAGAAACCCTGGAAATGACACCTCTCTTTGACTCGCACATATAGTAAAAGGGATGCCTAACTTGACACTACCTGTTTTCAAACATGTATAGTTAGTGTACTATGTGCATCTGAGACAGGCAATCCTGCAGCACCACCTGAGGCATGATTGCCATGTTTTAAGCAATATAAAGCAGTGCTAAACAGCTTTTACCACTATTTATTATATGTAAACAAAATTGCACACGCTAACTAGCACAACTTTGGGCAATGTTGAGCAATATTGGGCAACGTTCAGCAATGTTGGTTAATGTTGAGCAATGTTGGGCAAGTTTGGTCAAAGTTGGGCATAGTTGAGCAAAAGCAGGTAAACATGCTCATATCTGCTTTACTGGTCCTTAAGCAGTCTGGTCTGCCCAGTATGAAAAGATAAAGCGGTGACAAGCCTTGAACCCAGGATACTGTGCACTATAGTCACAGTACTAAACCACCAAACCATGACTGTATTTCACTGGTGGGTCTGTATGAAGAAATGTTGATAAGTCTATGCAAAGTGTCTCATGGAAACCCTGCAGGCACAGCATAATCCCTGTCGAGTTATGACATAAAGGTGAGCCCTGCAGTAAAAATATAACTTGATTTTCAACACCCATATAGTATAAATTTTAATATTGGGCATGTTCACACACGTTAACAAATGTAGTGGACTTCAAACTGCAACATACTGAAAAGTCACACTGGGCATGCTCACACACTTGAATAAATGAGACGAATGTCAGGCAACAAAACACTGAAAGGCCAAACTGGGCATGCTCACACACTTAGCCCATGTCTGAGTACAGCAGTGGGCCACACATATCTGGCAGTTGCATGTGTTAACCCAGGAACCTCTCACTATTCACCAATCCTGCCTTGTGCACACAGTTATATGACAACAGACACATATATAATATATTGGAACCCTGTCATAATCAAATATGTACTACAGATACCTAGGTTGTTCATAGAAAGTGGGAAAGCAAAGAAGATAAAAACCTGCAATCAATATCATCAATAAACAATGTGCACACCAAACATTATCATAGGTTCATAGGTTCATAGGTTGATACTAGGCTATCTGCCCTATGGCATTTATAAGCCTACCCAGAGTGTGTTTGGCTTTCGCCACCCTTTTAGATTAGAGGACTGTGCCTTTGAATAGTAGGTCACACAAGATACCCATTTTACGGTTAGTTTATTGTGCCTCTGTCTAGCAGGGACCCAGAAGAGATCCCAGGGGTAAACATATGATCTCCCATCCACTCGTCAAGATTTTTCTTGAAGAGGGTCAGTGAGGGGCTCTGCCTAACCTGGACTGGGATTTCGTTCCAGAGTGAGGGGAGCCTCTGGGATATGAATCTGTCCTTCCAGCATGTCCTATTTATTTCTGTGCTGAGGTTTGAGTCCCTGGAGTGTGTAGCTCTAAGGGATTTGGATATGCTGAGGTTGAGCATGACCATTAATTCTGGGTTGGACATGGCTTTATACGTCAGGCATAGATCGTATCTGAGTAGGCGGTAAGCAACTGAGTAGAGCTGGAGTTTCTTTAGCTGAACTGCGTAGGGCATCTGTTTGAGTCCCTTGATCCACTTGGTGAGGTACTTTTGGGGTCATTACAGTTGCTGCAGGTGTCGGGTAAGGTACATCCCAAATGGGGCATTGTATTCAAGTATGGGCCTGATTAGTAGAGGGGCACAATGATCTCTCTTGATCTAGATATGAAACCTTTCGTGATAAGGTGGGCTATATAGAAGGTCTTTCTAACCACTTTGGCAATGTGATTGTCAAAGGAGAGAATACTATCTACTTGGGTCCCCAAATCCCTAATTACTTCTTCCGTACGTAATGGATTACCACCTATGTGGTAATTTGTGGGCACTTTGTTTTTCCCAAATGGGATGACTATGCATTTTATGGCATTTAGCTTTAGGCCATGGCTCTGGCACCAGTTAACCATCTCTGTGAGACCCTTTTGGAGGATGCTTGTGTCAGCCAGAGAGTTGATTATGGCACTCAGTTTGCAGTCATCTGCGAACTTGGTCAGCCATAGTCCTCCCGTGTTAGCCTGTACCTCAGAGAAATATATACTGAACAAGAGATGTCCTGGGACTGAGCCTTGTGGAACGCCACTTGTAACTGGTGTAGAGTCTGACATGGCACCTGCAATTCTGACCATATGGGTGCTATCCCTGATCCAGTTTGCAATCCATCTTGTGACATATGTGTGGATATCTAAGCTGGTGAGCTTATTTATGATGCCTGAGTGGGGTATTGTGTTGAAGGCTTTTGCGAGGTCCACGTAGGCTGTGTGGACTACCTTCCCTACATCTATGGCCCTGGTAACTGTTTCAAAGAAGTCAACCAGGTTCAAGAGGCAAGATCTGCCCTTAACAAAGTCGAATTGGGTAGGATCCAGTGCCTAGAGGTTCCTGATGTCTTTGTTTATGAGTTCCATGATGATAATGCTCCATAGCTTTGCAGACCAGGCTAGTCAGGCTTATAGGGCAATAGTGTCCAGGGTCCATTGTGGCACCACCTTTGTGGAGCAGGACCACTGTTGCTGTATGCAATTCCTTGGGTACATATCCTTTAGTAAGTCTGATACTGAACAGTGACTTTATGTGAGGGTTAAGTTCTTCATGAAGCTCGTGTAAGACGCAGCCCGGGACACCGTCCGGTCCCATTGATGCTGTGTTATTGCTTTGGAGAGGGCAGCTGTCACCTATTCATCTGTGATGTCAGGGAGGCTACACTCTGTTGGGATGGACATTTGCTCTTTTGGGGGGATGGGGGGAGACATTTGTACTGAACCTGTCTGCCAGGATGTTGGCAATGTCTGTGGGTTCAGTGTATTTTTTGTCATTATGCACTAACTAAGAGCATATCTGGGAGTTGCCACCCAGGTTCCTGACATAACTAAAGAAGGCCTTGTGAATGTCTTTAGTGTCTTGTGCAATTTTTCTTTTGAAGCTGGCCTTAGATGATTTTATGAGTGATCGTAGTTTCTTGCTAGTACTGATCAGAGATGCCTTCCCTTCTTGGGATTTTGCTCTATCATATAGTAGCCTCCTCCTTTTCGTTGTATAGCTTATTTATGGCCGGGGTCCACCAGACAGGTCCCCTGCCTTTGGAGGAGTGAGTCTTGGTTTCATTTGGGATAGCATGATCCATGCATTCCTGTAGATGTCCATAGAATGTGTTTGTAAAGGATTCTGTGGTTTGAGCCATATTTTCCACTGGCCTGGGGGCTTTGAAGGATACCACCTCAGTTTTGAGAAGTGTGACGTTTGCTTTTGAGAAGTTCTTCACCGAGAAAACCTTGGCTGGGGGTGGGGACGGGATATGGATGTCCAGTGAGATAAATGTATGGTCTGGTCTTACCAATGAGGGGTATACCTCTGTTGTGGAACATAGATTACCCATGTTGGTGATGACCAGGTCCAATATGTTTTCCCCTCTTGTGGGGGTGGTGACCAGTTGTTGCATAGTATTTGAGTTTATAAATTCTAGGAACTGCTGGCCGACGGTGTTGGGGCTTGAGTAGTATTCCTAGTTAATGTTTGGGTAGTTGAAGTCACCCAATATAATGGTGTTTGGAGAGACCTTCATAATCTCCAGTGTTCTCAGGAAAGCCGAGTGGGGTCCCTGAGTTTGTGAGGGTGGTCTGTAGCAGGCTACAAACTGAAAGGCAGTTTTGCCCACTGTTAGATGCACGTGGATGGTCTCCGATGCTTCGTGCAGTGCTACTAACCTGGAGGTGTGTGTATCTTTGAAGTATATGGATACTCCCCCTCCTTTTGTGGTTTGGTCCAGGTTTTGTGGCTGGAAAGCATGGTATGAAGTATAACCTGGTAGTGCTGGGGTGCTTTCGGGAGCCTTGAACCAGGTTTCTGTTACTGCACAGATATCGATATTCTCCATACTGAAGAGAGCCTTGAGGGCATGTATTTTGACTTTTGGCATTGAGCAGCATTACCCTTAGTTTCTATTACCTTGTATCGTCTATGGAGGTGGGTTTGTCTTTTGAGCCTTGCCTAAAAAAGGCACTATGGGGGTGGCAAGAGTCTTAGCCAGTATTCGAAAGTCCAGGGGTGACAGGTGCAAGCCGTCCCTAGTGAAGGAACTTGACTTGTCGAGCATGTCATCCCAGGCTGACAGACACAGGATCCCAAAACTGATCATTTTGTCTTTATACTGTGGCATCATTCTTGGTGATGGTAAGATGCTACACAAGGCCAGGGTCATTCCGGCCTGGGCTACATGATCAGAGAGCTCCTCTATGTCTCTTCTCATGTAGTCCAGGGAGGAACGTCTCGGGTCATTCACACCAGCATGGACAATGACAGAGTCATATTTGTACTTGCTTTGGAGCGACCTGAGTGCATGTGTTATCTGGCGGATCCTGGCACCCGACAGACAGCTTACAGTGACCTTCTCCTTGTTCAGCATGGTGAGTGGGACGTCAGTGTGTCTGAAAATAGAGTCAGCTATTACAAGCGTATTAGGTGTGTTGTTTAGCCTTAAGGGCAGTGACTGTGTGGCACACTGACTTTGTGAACTATGTGATATGTGTGTATTGTTGTGGGGTAGCAGTTGTTTGGGTGTCTGCTTCAGAGGTCTCTGCAGCTTAGGCAGATTTTTATTTAGAGCCTCCGAGTATGTTTTTATGTGTTTATGTGTTTGGTTTGCTGTTGCTATAGGTCTATGTGAGACTGGATTTGTGGTGTGTATGGTTACCTTTTCCTCCTGATAGACTGTGCCAGTCATGGGTTGAGAGAGCTCAGCCTCCAGTTTGTCCATATAGTTGCATCTCTCACATATATCTGAGTTTGTTGGGAGGAGGAGAGGGTTGTCTGTGTACATAAGGCAGTTGTAACATTGCCTAAAAACTCCCATATTCACCAGCTGCACTGGAGTGTACACACAAAACTGACCTTTGGACATGTCAGGATATTATGATGAAATGCTCTTTTGACTGATCAAAAAGGATCAGTAGGGTGTTCAGTGTGTGTAAAAGAGTATAACAGGGGTTTAGTGCTTAAGTTTGTTGGTGTTTTGGAAAGATTATCTGTGAAGGAGTCCAGACAGAACCATGACACTTCCTTCAGCTATGTCATAAATATTAATGTACACTCATATATGTCCTGAGTCAGGGCCAACTGTAAATGACTGACAATGCCAACATCCTGTCAGACAGGCCCATACATACATACCCACCTCCCACTGACAAAAGGCCCTATCATCATACCAGGAGATATCACATGTAGAATGGGTAAACAGCTCCTTCCAAAGCAGAAAACATAGCATCAATTGGATTACATTGTTTCCCTATATGTGTCATAAGTGAACTGCAGAACAAACAGACCCTACACCTGCAGTCTGTTGAGCCTCACCCTCTCTACAGGATATGAAACCGTTGAATGGGTTACAGCAACATATGGCATACTCCACACATGTTGGTGCACAACAGACCATGGGAACTATAGTCTTATAAGCCTATGAAGTCTGATCTGCAAGGCCATGGAGTTCATCATGATTGAAGTCATAAACAGAGCTATTGGAAGCCGACAAACAGACAACCCTCCCAACTTTGATTTGGTCATGGGCAGATCATCATGGTTCCCAAACCTGCTCGACTGTTTGCAAGGCAGCCACTCAGGACATACATCACTGAAATGAGCTACACATGTCCCACATAGACTTTGAATAGCCCTTTTCCAACATCCTAGACACATGTCGTATCCACAAAATCAACAAACTGTGCATAAATATGTATTGTCATATGATGGATTGGCAAGTGGTCCACAGATAGATCACACAAGCTAAGAATTGTGGAGTCCTGTTCAAGCTGTTAACACCTGCTGTCCCCCATGGTGCAGTCCTGGGATTGCATAAAACAAAGTGCACACACATTACCATGTCCAGTCTGATGATGTCAGCATCCTACAAATAAAGCAGGAGAAATGAAAACACCCAGTAAAGCATATAGCGTGTTGTGT
The DNA here is from genome assembly GCF_019279795.1 of Protopterus annectens. NCBI lineage: Eukaryota > Metazoa > Chordata > Ceratodontiformes > Protopteridae > Protopterus > Protopterus annectens. The sequence goes on along the minus strand of NC_056739.1, from coordinate 681,596,468 downwards.
TAATGCGTAACTCTCTAGTAACATAGCATAGTTAGGTAGTGGTTTGTATCCTGCAATTGTTGTGTGTGTGTGTGGGGGGGATGTATGTTTGTGTGTGATTTCCTTTGAGAGGAGTGCCCTTTTTGGAGACTAGGACAACACATTAAAAGAGGTATATTCCTCTTTGCCAAGTCTGATGATGTCAGCATCCCACAAATACAGCAGTGGAAATAAAAACTCCCTATAAAGCATATAGTGCATTGTGTTAATGTGTATCTCTCTAATATCATAACATAGTTAGGTAGGGGCTTGAATCCTGCAATTGCTGAGTGTGTGTGGAGGGGGTATATGTTTGTGTGTGATTTCCTTTGAGAGGAGTTCCCTTTTTGGAGACTAGGAAAACACATTAAAAGAGGTATATTCCTCTTTGCCAAGTCTGATGATGTCAGCATCCCACAAATACAGCAGTGGAAAGAAAAACCCGAGTAAAGCATATAGCACGTCATGTTAATGCATATTTCTTTAGTATCATTACATAGTAGGTAGGGATTTGAATCCTGCAATTGCTGAGTGTGTGGGGGGAGGTGTATGTTTGTGTGTGAATTCTTTTGAGAGGAGTGCCCTTTTTGGAGACTAGGAAAACACATTAAAAGAGGTAAATTCCTCTTTGCCAAGTCTGATGATGTCAGCATCCCACAAATAAAGCAGTGGAAATGAACCTCCCTCTCTCCCCCAGTAAAGCATATAGTGTGTCCTGTTAATGCGTATCTCTCCAGTATCATCGTATAGCGAGGTATGGGTTTGAATCCTGCAATTGCTGAGTGTGTGTGTCTGTGACACTGTTGGTCAGTGTGTTGTGGGTTTTGCTTTTACTACTGTATGACATATCAGTGAAACAACAGTATGTGCATTGCACACTTCAGGTATCTGTGTGGCAAATACATATATGTACATGTGACCTCAATTAGTTCATAGGTGTGAAGCCTGCTTTCTACATGAATACATCTGTTACCTTTGACAGATTGTGCTGCTGCTTCTCAGACCTTAGGTCACATATGTATGTTTGTGACAAGGCCAGCCACTGTAGTGATCTGTGGCCTAGGTCATCTGTGTCACACACACCCATGACAGTTTCTATAGAATAGTGTGAGTGAGGGTACATGCCTGGGGTATATTTCAGACATGTTCAAACACAACAAAGTCTGTCAATAATGGACATTCATTACAGGTGTGCAACAACTACATGGATATGCATACAGACCCCTTATTGCTTATGTGATACACCGAGGGACTTCAGAATACCTTTGGAAATGTGAATACCAAAGGACAGATGACATAACATGTGGCTGTATGTACACATCGGTACCCCTTCTACATGTTGTGGGCTACTACCTATGTGGTACTGTTGGGATACTATGTTTAGTAAATGTGGATGACTATGCTATAGTTGGCTTATAGCTTTACAGCATGGGTTGGTCAACAGGTATCTGTCTGTATGATACCCTTGTGGAGGATAAGTGTCTCATTCGGAGAATGCATTGTAGGCCACTGTATGCATTACCAGATGTGGTCGGACATATCCCTACTGTGTTTGCTCATACCTAAGAGGGCTACATGCCAAACAGGAGTGGTCCCAGGAATGGGTGGCGGTCAATACCACTGGTTACTGGTATAGTATTGTACCGGAAGGATCCAAATGCTACTGTGTTTCCTACGTGTGTGTGTGTCAGTTGTCAAGACATCCACTAACGATTGGTTATAGTCAGGCTGTTGAGGTTGTGTATACTACCAGAATGTAAACCAATGACCAATATTAACAGTATCACCCACAGCATAGTGTCAAAACATGTCATACACACATGTGTACCTAAGTTAAAACATATGTGTAGTAAAATGCATACTGGCAGGAATAGAAACTATGAAGTGTTAACACTGTGTAATACAGGGCATGTCACCCTTCCCATGTGTCCACTATGCATGCACATGCAGACAGTGCACCTCTGTCATGCTCACAAATGTACACCTGCAAATCTGTACAGTACACATCACACATGTACTGTCCACTCACCAACACATGCTGCCAGAACTACACACATCAGCCAAGTGGCACATGGGCGGACAGTCCATTTTTGGAATTAATACTGGTGTAAACAATACTACATTGATAATCATAGCTTTAATGCATCATGCCTGCTCAGATATACCTACAAGGATATCATTACACTTTACTGTTGACAAAATACTAACATTGCTACACTGCTATTATGTCACCCTGTGCATCAGCACCATGTTAGCCTGTTCCTGCATCAATGTTACAGATGACAGGAGGTGGCACAGTTTCATCATATGCACAGGGTGTGTTGTTGGTTTGCCAGAACCTGACATTGACCCATCCAATCGACATGTATGTGTGTGTGTGTGTGTGTGTGTGTGTGTGTGTGTGTGTGTGTGTGTGTGTGTGTGTGTGTGTGTGTGTGTGTGTGTGTGTGTGTGTATGTGTGTGTGTGAGGGACAACAGTACAGCATGTGTCAATGTTGATGTAATGTGTGTGTATGTGTTAGCCCTAGGTGTTTGGTTTATGTGTGTGTGTCTGCATGCACACAGTTCCACCATGTGGCTGCCAAATACGGGAGGTTGTGGGACAGCCACAGACTGTACCTGCCAGGCTGTACAGATCACCGTCTCTGGCAAGGGACAAGGTACCTGTGCCTGACAGGGGTGTCACAGACAGTATCGGGTACTATGCCAGGCTGGGTACTATCATCAGAGGCAGAGGGATGTTGACTGGACCCATGTCCCTGCTGGGACTGGCCAGAGCCACATGCACTTAGTCTTCTAGGATGGTCTAATGACAGCCCAGCCCCAACATTGCTGGGGCTGGTACTGCCCCAACGGGAGTGGCGGTGACTTGTGTGTCATCCACGACAACTGCCAGCTGATGATGTTGCTGACATACGTCCATGCCGATGTCTCAGCCATCCTGCACTGTCCTGGCACATGGACATGACATTGTGGAGGACATCTAGTGTCTACCCCCAACTTCTATCAATGACCTTGGTGTAATTACATATGGCACCGGCAAGGTCACGGATACTGTCATTGATAGCGGTGCTATGGGCCCTCTGCGCCCTTAGTCCCTGTGAGGTATACCGTTCCATACGTGCCTGTGTCTGCATTACAGCCCGGAACATACCTGAGGTTGTAAGACCTGTGGGGGCATGTCTGCCAGGGGCATTATGACCAGCAGTGCTCCCACAAGAACCCCTGGACATCTGCCTATGTGGTACCATTCCAGGAGTACGGGTATGGCTGCTGTGAGGGGATGCATGCGCCATAGATACCACACTATCCTGGTCAATGCCTACTGCATGCTGTCCCTCAGCTAAGGTCATTGGTGATGAGGGATGTATTGGCAGTATGAATGTGCACATAGATGGGGTGGAAAGCTGTGTACTGTTGATTGGCAGACCAACGACAGTCCCTGTCAAACCTGCCTGTGCCACAACACATGTATCATCATTTCCACTATTTGTGGCAGTGACTTCAGGTTCCCTGCTGCACTCAACCAACACAAACTCAGCACCTGTGAGAGGAAGACAGGAAAAACACTTTACAATCTGTACATGATGTTAGCACACATGAACACATGCACACATGCACACATGCACACATGAACACATGAACACATGCACACATGCACACATGCACACATGCACACATGAACACATGCACACATGCACACATGAACATGAACACATGAACACATGCACACAAATACACTACTCAGTAAAGTTGACACACACACACACACACACACACACACACACACACACACACACACACACATATACACACACACACACACACACACACACACACACACACACACACACACACACAGACCAACAGCAATCCAGAACATACTCATTAGTGGTTGATGGCAGAGTACAGTATCACAAGCCAAAGAATCATATCACACGTGTCAGCATACAGGATGTGTGTTGCTCAACGGCATGCAGTATGAGTGTAGAGAGTCCTTGTTAATAACAGTATACATGTCTTTGATGCATGTGTGTTGTTTAATAATTGGCCTCACCCTGGAACACAATGTGTACATGGACACAACATTGCTGTGCAAGTATTAAATGCTTTCCAATGTCCGGTGCACCATCACTCATAGGTATACATACCATGTCCAGATGCACACAACTGTCAGGTGTATAGCAATGAATGCTATGTGTAGTACTGTATTTACTGTAACTGGATGTAGTGTAGTACCATGAGCTATCATCAGGCAGCATCATGTGGTCACTCAAGGCCACTAATGTGTGCCATGCTGGCAACTATCTTGCTGTACCTGAACTGCAGCACTTTGTCTACATTAACCATTTTACAGGCAGTTGTTACATGGGCATATAAGGTGTTCAATAGGGAGCACTGCCTAACACAAATGTGTTGTGTGTTGAAGAGTGTTGCTCCACCCCATGATAGGCCTCTACCCCTCAGGTATAGTATGTGTGCTGTGGGGATGACATTTGGGATACTGGAGTCTGACCTTACAGCAGGTGTCTAAATAGGCCATGTGTATCACATTAACGTTGACTGCGTATGACAATGTGGTGTATGTTGTGTGCATGTGTATTGAATCTGCCTATACAATGTCCACTACAGTGTACCACAATTGGTTGGGATGTTCTGTGTATTGCATGTGTTGAAGCAGCTGCTCATGTTACTGGAATGTGCAGAGTCCCACAGAAAACATGCAGAGCATGCATTATGTGTAGGTGTTTTAGATGTGTATATGGCCTACAACTCACCTATGACATGCACATGTTATTTGCTATATTAAATGTAGACCACTCACCAGCATGGGTCTACTGTCTTGCTGTCACACTAGAGGGACCTACAAGGATATGAGACAGTTTGTCAGTGTCAACAACTATGGCATTGCTGCTGTGAGTTTGCAACTTTACAGTAGTACAACATGTGACAGTCACGGGCATACAGATTATGTTCCAAATTATCAGTATTGCACAACACCAGGCTCCACATCTTCTAAATACACAGTACACATCTGACATATGCATGTTCTAACAATTGAGCTAACAGTAGTCTACAAATATGCCATGTTACCTGCACTCTCTGAGTCGACTTGCTGGGTGACTCCAGCCTCCATGATGACACATGTCTGTTGTAGTGGTTGGCCAGGAGCCACTACGCTGAGGAGCAGCTCTTCCACTCTGGTGAGGGGTGGGTGTGATGCTGCACCACCACCTGTGGCAAGCTGTTGTCTGTGGACATCGGAGGCATGCTGCCAGAGATGTCTAATTACATCACTGCACGTACCTGCTCATAAGTCTGATTATGCATGCCTACATCATTCACCTGACGGACAACATCTTGCCACAGTGCAGTTCGCCCATGCCGGTCCTGGCTGGTTCTGGAGAACAGCAGGGGGTAATGTTGTAGTAGGGTGTCTAGGAGTATTTCCTCCTCTTCAGGGGAATGTGCAGGTTTGCAATTATGACACATGTCCCTGGAAGACAATAAAACAATAATTGTGAGCAAGTCGTGTCACACTTAACATTCTAAAGTACAGACATCAATGAAATGCCATATATAGCAACCTATTGGCTGTCAGTAGATACACACTTTTAAAACCACATATCAGTGCTCAGCCCACAACTGCCTGACAGTGCCTGGCACATTCTATATATTAAACCATGTTCTGCACAGCAACAAAGTGAAGCCAGTATGTAAAACTATACTACAGTACATGGCACACTGTATGTGACACAATGCACCACCTAGCCACAGGAGGCATATATCAAGCTAATGGGCGAAGAAAGATGTCATCCATTGCAATGAATGTAAAGTACAGTTACAGTATTACCAGTATACCACAGTAGTCTTTAATGCCAAACCCCTGCCTAACATATGTGCACAGTTATTGATATAGGTGGCATACTGCTGTACTGGACTATACATGTTGCTAGATACACACATATACCCTGTAACGCAGACATGATTGAGGGCATGGTACAGGTAGTTAATGGGTACAGTGTTCTGGCAAGAAGGGATGGCACTGCAGTGTCAACACTGAGCTTCAGTCCATACCTTGGTCGCCAGGCACCTGTCGCAGTAACTATGGCTCATGTCTCTCTCCCTAAATATATATATATATATATATATATATATATATATATATATATATATCTACATATCTCTCTCTCTCTCTCTCTCTATATATATATATATATATATATATATATATATATATATATATATATATATCCACATATATCTACATATACATACATACACACACATACATACACGCATACATATAAACATCCATTGCTGTACATATAGATGTACATATATGCACATATACAGTCCACTATTCATGGTGGGAATATCACTTATGTGACAGTTGTGAGATATACAGTGATGTAATAATGTTGCACAGTATTGTGCAGACTGCATTGAAGGTGACCTCAGCCCATGTAGCGTTAGCAGGCCTCACTGGCTACAACACTGGAAAACTGACAAGAGCATACCAACAGCGTTTAACCACCACATGTCATATACCAGCACTGCATGCTATTTTCTTTTCCACACAGTACAACCTACATAGAAATATGCACATAACAACCTTGAACAACATATATATGTACACCCTTCACAAATAGTTGCAGTATGTCCCTTGCCTTATGCACATGTACAGATACATAGAGATACGTACTGCTGCCACATATGGATGATTCACAGTATGTAGAGTACTCTTCATAAACATCTACTACATGCCAGCATATACATATGTGTTACATACCTTCCGTTTGTATTGCTGTGCTCCATTTGTTTTTAAAGGAAAATTTTTTTTATTCGTATCTCTGCCTGTTACTCCTTCTTTTTCTGTGTTTCTCTGTCTGTCTGTGTCTGTGTCTCTGCCTCTGCCTTTGTCTCTGTCTCTCTCTCGCTCTCTCTCTCTCTCTATTGCTGCAATGAAATTATTGCATGTGTTGACAGCAAGTACAGCCTACTTTTCTAGGTATCTGCACATGTGCATGTGATGGCCTCTGCACCAGTTGGTGCCCACCATTTACTAATTGCATGTAGCCTGCTGTGTAGTAATTGCACTACTCACTGTCATAGCAGCCCACTGCTATAAAATGCTAGGTTTGGTAGGCATAGCCCTTTTAGCTTTCCAAAGTGGGGCCCATGCTTGTTTGCTGTGGACACAGTTGTGTCAGTCAGAAGGTTGGTATACTTTTTATCTCCGAAGCTACAGTTGTAGCCAGTGATTTGCATGTTGTACTCAAACCTGAATGTTGCTGCTTCTAGTACACACTTGTCAGTGTAGAACTTTACTCACCCCTCCACATGCTTACACAAGATACATGGGAGTATGTACTTTCTTTTCTGATTAGACAATTAACTGATACTGTGTGGGGTTTGTAAAGTGCTACTGTAACATTATTTCCAGCTAGAATGGCTGGTTCTCATTTCACAGTCATGTCATGCAATTCCACAACAACTGCTGGTAAAGATCCACAGAACAAGAATTGTGTTATGACATTCCTATTTTCCCTTTACATTCACTCGTTGTAATGCATGATCTATTTATTACAGCACCAACATGTTGTCAATCTACTGTGGCCTAGTGGTACTTCATGCAGTCTAGTGTGACCAAGGTCCGGGGCTCGAGACTGAGAGAGGTGATTTATTTTGCTGCTGAGCAGAACAAGGGCCCTGTCATGCAGAGTGACTAAGGCACTTTTAAGCAGTTGTAAGTGGGTTTGCGTGGGTTTGCCCAATGCTTAGCGATGCTTAGCTAAGCGCACACATGCGCACACTCACTCAAACCCGCTAACTGCTGCTTAAAAGTGCTTACTCTCGCTAACCCCCACGCTAATTTCTTTGAAAGAAAAGAAAATGGGGAGATAGGAAAGTGGTGGAAAATGGGGCACAAAGAGGGAAAGACAGTAGGGAAACAAGCTCAGGATGTGTAGGACGGTTGTAGGGAGGGTCCATGGCTGCCATTTCTTTACCAGTAACAGCTGTGCATATGCAGTAAATTTGGAGTAAAATTTAAAACCTTCCACCCCTGAGAGAGGGGTAAGGACAACAAAGTCTGTTGTACTGCCAATTATAATTATCAGTTTAAAAAGGTTTGGAATGGTTTGCCCAATTTCTAGGCCAGAAGACAACACTTAGTAACAAAATGTCCAACTTGCTTACTGAAATGATGGAGATGGTTTTGTCCAACAACTTCATCTTTTTTAATGGTGAATTATACCGGCAACGCAAGGGGGTTGCCATGGGGGCATCTTGTGCATCCTTCTACGCAAATGTAGTATTGCACATGTGGGAGCATACATTCGTTTTAATACCCCCATGGAAAGATCACATCCTTTTCTACAGACGTTATTTGGATGACATCTGTATTTTATGGTCTGGCTCTGAAGGGAACCTATCTGAATTCCTTACACACATCAATTCAACAACGAATTTCCTACAATTCACACACACAGTGGATCAGCACGAACTTCATTATCTGGACATCACTCTTTACAAGGACTACAATCAGAAAACTTTCCATTCCAAACTACATCGCAAGGCAACATTTTCTAACTCCTTGCTACACTTTGAAAGTGCCCACCCACCATATCAAAAGAGGGGATCATTAAGGGCAGCTCATCAGAGCAAGTAGAATATGCAGTGGAGAAAGATTTTGATTCTGAGGTGGAATTTTTGAAAAACCTTTTCTTGGAGAGAGGTTACCCTCTGGAACTATTTCTAACTCTAGCAGCAGAGGTAAAATCTGCATGACATTCCCTCTACAAACCAATACTAGGGGGGGGAGTTGTACCAGTGTCCAACAATACACAAAACAAGGATACTGTTCACACTAACAGTTTTGCACACACATACTCATCAAATTCCTATGAATTGGAAGAAACAATCTTACATCATTGGCGGTTTTAACCTCTTTGAAGAACTAAAGGACTACATACCACCTAAACCCAGTTTTGTTCGTAAAAGAGGGCTAATTTAAAGGAATTATTTGAAAGAAATCAAAGAAAAAAGATGAAGGTAAAACAACCAAGGCTGGGCACATTCAAATGTGGTGCCTGTGCCCAATGTCATGCCATATCCAAAGAAACAGCACCATACCTCCCGTCTAGAAACTACAAGATACACCCCACTGGATTTTACACCTGTGCCTCTAGAGGGGTCGTATACTTGGGGATGTGCACCAACTGTCAAAGTTTCTATGTGGGCAAAACTGAGAGGGAATTAAGAAAACGTATCACGAGCATCTTTATGACATGACCAGGAAGAAGGAAACCAACGCCTTCTACAAACACTCACTCTCCTGCCCAGAACCCAAAATCCAGTTTCTAGTTCTGGAACAGGTTGAGCCAGATGCAAGAGGTGGTGACTGGGAATCCACCTTGGGCTACCGTGAACTATTATGGCAGTTGAGACTGAATGCAGGGAAGCCACCAGGTCTGAATGGGATGATCAGCATTAAACCGGTCCTCAAGCTTAGGAGGGCTAGGTTATAACTCTCACACTTGACCCCCTTCATACCACAGCATCCCCACACAGCATATTAAATTATTGAACATCCACGGTTATAGGATTCCGACTAATAAATCAAATTCTATATGAAATGTTATATGGATGGGCATTAAAAATATCTCACGCATATTTTATTGCATGTTTTTATCAGTGTAAAGTAATAATGAAAAAAAAAAAAAAATTTTTAACAATTCACTGACAATCTAAACACATCTTTAAGCATATTCTTTAACAATCTACAACCCCAATCAGAACTTCAGACTTTTATGTTCTGAAACCTAGGAAACTGGCATTTTAAAATGTTTTTTATGGTTAGTCATTTTTATTTAAGTGCATATGTTATTGCAAACATTTCATTTTTTGAGTTGATATAATGACTAACTTTTTTTAACACCCAACTCTAAAGCACCACACCTTAGTACTAGATTTACTAATTAATTAATTGTATAATTGCCAGGCTATTTAATGGAGGTTACTGCACACTGCAATTTGTTTTCACTTGATAAAGCTCAGGATTGCCTGAGCGAAAGCGCTTGTGTGATTTTATCTGTGACTTTTGGAATACTTCAGAAATAAAAATACAGCCTTGTGGACTTTAACAGAGTTCCGGTTCCTTTCTTCAAGGTCGTGGATTATTCTTTAATTATCAGTTTACATGTCCAGCTGACATGTGTGCGAAATGGGCAGCTATGTATGGGGTGTAATTTTTTTGAGGGAACAGATTGCTCTTTTTTTTTTTTTTTTTTCAGGTGAGAGTGGAAAGTGAGGTAGAGGAAGTAGGTATATTTGGAGATGTAGGTTGGGGAGGTAAACAGACAAGACAAACAAGAAGCATACAGGGGTGGAGTATGACACATGGGGTGGGTGAACACAATTGACGGGGACAGATATTTGGTAATCGCAAGCCCATGAGCCCACAGATAGTAACAGTGGAACTGCGATCCCCACCCATGGGCAGTCACCACTGCACCTTCACAGCCCCGAGGGTGGCTGTGCTGGGGGCTGCGTAGGAGGGGCAGGGTCACCCATGAGTCGAACCACTCTCACCTTGAGCTGGCGTAGGGGATCAGCAACTGAATGCAGGATCTCCCTACGCACCACAGCCCACACCCTTTGGATGGTGACAGGTGGCCCTTCTCCACCCACGCTTGCACAGGGAGGACGAGGCCCATCCCCTGCAGTGCTTCCATCCAAAGGTGGCACAGGACCAACAGAGGAAGGGAGCCTGGGCTGGGCACCAGACCTGCTGGTGCCAAGTGCAATCGCCAGCTGAGGAAGGACTGGTGGGTCCGCTGGGACTGGCCTTCCCATACGTTCTGTGATTAGATGTGTTTAATTACAACATAAACAACAGCATTCCAAATTAGTTGTAACAGCATGCAGTAATATTCCCATTAACCCAACACACCAAGGTTCCAACAGTTGAACAACAAGCATAACACATGCATATATATTGAATGACAGTGGACATTCCAACGGCATGCAGGGATGATTGGTGGCAACAGGCCACCAAGATTGTGGTGTTTGAACAGGGCACATGCATCAAAGTAAATGCAGATATTTATAGAACAATAGGACATATGTCCCAACAAATGTTTTGAGATTAGACATACCCATTGAGGTGTGGAATTGCATTGTTTATGCACATACAGTAGGGTGTAGAAAGAAACCTCAATTAACATCTTATAAGTACTTTTAGTCTACACTACATTCCTATTGACTGCAAGTGTATATCCCCTACATGTATTATTAGACTTGGCAACATGCATTAGGTTGTGTAATGGGTTTGGCTAGTTCATTATATACCTGACCTATATCTGACATACTAACTGTCCAGGATGCAGATGTTACTGCTACATAGTTATTTATTTTATTTATATTTCTATATCTACATATCTGGATGTGTTCACGTGACATTTTCAGTTAAATTTCTACAGAACCCTACATTTTGTGTAGCACACTCACATTTCTGGGGAACACATTAACAAGCTACTGGTGTGCAAGATTTACTTATGCATGCCAGCCATTAACTGACTGTTGAGGACTGTATATATGCTTCACAGCTACTGGCACTTCCATCATCCACTTTATATGGGAATGACCAACTGTGGGTTGACAGCACTTATTACAACAGTACTATTTGTATACTGCAAGGGTACAACAACATTTCAAAGTAAGTGACACAGACACACTCCAAGTATTATACCTTTATTAATTACATTACACACTTTTCTACAGGCTCTCTCCTTTATTTGATATTACAGTGCAAACGGAAGACATATTCAAGACATATTATACCTTTATTAATAGGTTACAACACTCTTTTTCAGGCTCGCTCACTTATTTTATATGACAGTACATGCAGAGATATTATTCTGGACTTATTTTACCTTTCTTAATGGGTTACTACACTATTTTTCTGGCTCTCTGTCTTATTTTATATAACAGTACATGCAGAGGAATTATTCAGGGCATGTTATGGCTGTATTATTGGGCTACAGCACTTTCTTTCAGGCTCTCTCACCTATTTTATATAACAATACATGCAGAATAATTACTAACCTGCCTAGTGGCATAGCCTTAGCAGCCTATCTGCATAGGCTTGCTGATTCGCAGCATGGACACCTGCAGCTGTGAAGTAAATGAAGGGATATTGAGACATACTTATCCATTATATAGACTAAATTAGCAAGTCTTACATACTGCATTCCATGGCTACCTACTCAGTAGTGGGGCATCTTGCATCCCACGGGCCTCCTGTATCCATCAGTTCAGTAGGTCCTGCTTCTGTCTCTTCAGGTCTGCATGGTGGTGACGGACCTGCTCACCAGTCCGAGGAATGCCTGTGGCACTGGTGAGATCATGAGCTAACTGGTTCCAAGCCTCTGCCTTGTACTCCGTCCCTTGGAACTGGCCCTGCAGGAGTCTTGTCTCATGACGGTGGACAAGGAGCCAAACCATGTATTTTGACTCCTCGATGCCCCAGCATTGTGCTAAAAAGCATGTACTCTCTCCAGCACCAGCCATTCTAACTGCAGGTGGGAGCTACAATCAGTTATGGTGAGTATTCCCGCCTATGGGGCTTAAATATGCCGCATTTCCCGCACCTTTTTGTGATTGGCCATTTTTGAAAATTCTCTCCTGACTGCAGACCTGCTTAGCAATGGTTAATCTACCATTTATAAGTATATGTATGTTAACAGTGGCTGTTTATCCTAAGCTGTCATAGCTTAGTGGTTCAGAACTTTGATTATGGTGCACAGTGTCCCGGGTTCGATCCTTGTCATTGCTTTTTATTTTATTACTGTCCAGACAGGCTAGGCGGTGTGGCTGTGTTTAGGCAACTTTGCTCTATGTTGCTCCACGTTGCCAGACGGTGCGCTGGTTGGTGCGGCACGCACCTCCGTGCAAACCGATTGCACTGGGTAAAGCGCTATTTAGCTATGGGCAACTATATTGCACTGGGTAAAGCACTGCTTAACTACGGGCACCTATACTGCACTGGGTAATGCGCTATTTAGCTATTGGCAAATATATTGCGCTGGGTAAAGCGCTATTTAGCTATGGGCAACTAGATTGCACTGTGTAAAGCGCTGCTTAACTATGGGCAATTATATGTCAGGATCCTTTATAAATATACATTTTGTTCACTGATACATAGGCCATTTCAATGCTTTTTAGTAATATTTTATTCATATATGCCAGGAATTATTTCATATACTAATTTAAAACATAAAATAGAAAGGGGAGTGGTGGGACTCAAACCATAAACACCTCCGCTTTGTGCAAACGCTCTACCACTAAGCTATTGCTATTTGGCTTAATTGGAATATACATTCCTTATTATGCTCTTCAATGTCGACATTGCTAACTGCAGCTAAGCAATGGGCACACCCGTGCAAACACGCGCAAATACGGGCAGCTATATCGGGAATTAGAAAAAAAAAATAAAAGTTTTACTTTTTATAACAGTACTGGGGGTTTACAATATGAGGGAGTGTAGTGTTAGGTACGTAGACATTTGAGCAGACTCGCTCATGTGTGTTGACATTTCACAATTCAGACACTTGCAGTGGCATGGACCTTTGGACTGCTCAGCGGTCAGACACGCCCCCTGCCTTCCTGCCCGGTCCATGTTAGACTTGGAGTGGAGTCAGCGTGCCCTCATGAGTATGCATGGCACGCTGACATCATACCGTTCAACTACAGTTTCCGAGCAAGACTTATTTAGTCTTACACGGAGGATTTGTGAATCAGGGGGGATGTGACTGAAGTCTTAACTGAGTTAACACTTTTCACAAGGAAACTTAATTTGACCATATATTTAATGATTTACGCAAACATAAAGAAATGGGCAAAGATATATTTAGACATAAAAGTACTTTTATCCTACCTCCTAACTCTAGTGACTGCATTTTACAAGTCATGCAAAACAGATATTTACAAATTAAATGGGACACATTCTTCTGTTTTCATTCCTTTTTTTAACAAGTGGTCCCACCAGGGACAAAGCCTGACTGGATTCTTAGTTAATTCTGAAATATATCTATCCGCTATCTTGACAATGACAAAAACATAGAATGCTATTTAAAATAAGCCATTATCATCAGTTCTAATTATTATTTCATGAACAGGCACAAATGTGGTATATATGAGGCATTACACTTAACACTTCTGCTGTCATTTTTGTGCCTAAAATATACTAACAGGTAACTTGTCATCTTGAATATTAATCTTAATATGTGTACTGCATATACATCCCTGTATTATAAATATTCATATACAACCCATGTTGCTGGATAAATGTTTCATTAGAGATGTTCAAGACATGCAAAACATAATAACTCTTCACGGCTTCAAACAACGACTTAAACATGTCAGCATATTTCAGTAAGGGAGTACAGATGCTTCATTTGGAAAATTAACTCAACATGATTCAGAAAGTTTTACAGTATGCCACATTTACCCTTATATGAAGATGATATGGGTTATACAAAGTGTGAAAATGTAATTCAAAGATGTCTGTGTACTGTCACACAGTGTACTACAGTTTACAGGAGTGTTGTGCAATGAAGAAAATTAATTTATGGTTCATAGGTAAATACTGGGTTATCAGTCTGCAGACTATTACAAGCCTAGCCAAAAATCAGAGATCAGGAAAAAAACTGTATTTTATAACTAGGAGGTAAAGACCTTAATCATTATGCCAACATCTCCTCCAAGCCCCCCCCCCCCTCTCTCTCTCTCTCTCTCTATATATATATATATATATATATATATATAGAGAGAGAGAGAGAGAGAGAGAACATGAGAAAAATGTACTATGCTCTGTTCAGTTGCAGTATGAAAAAATAGATATTTAATAAGGATTCATTTAAACTCAAATGCATTTTTAGGTGTTAGGTGATAGGAATATAAAGCAGAACTCTTCACAATAAGCACCACGTATAGCTTCTCTATATTTACACACACACACACAGATATATCTATATATATATATATATATATATATATATATATATATATATATATAAATGTCAAATGTGAGAATTCAGTGGCTGTAAGGCAGAAAGTGCTGGAAGGAGAAGAAGGGACTACAGGTAAATGGTAGTTTGAATCACTGGTATTTTACATTTTTATGCAGGAATTTTAGGGGTGCACACAAAAATAGTGTGGGACATTGTGGGGCCATCTAAAGTTTAGATACATTTAGAAAAGAAATCATGGTTAGTTAGAGATAGTTTTTTTGAGAGAGCTTTGGTTTACAATGCATTTTTGTAATGGGATCTTAGGCTGTTGATTGAAGTACACAGATTAAGATTCCTTTGCTGGATAAGGAGTTGAATGAGTTACTGTCTGGGATGTTAAACATATGGGCTCTAAGCAGGAAGACTCCGTGCTCATTCTTAGAGATCAACTAATCTTTACAGGGAGACTATATATGCAAAACTGCAATTTGCTTTGCCACTGAATTTTCATGTGAATATAGAGAACCCCAGTGTAAGAAGGCCCAGAATATCAGTTTACAGTACAGATCATATGAATCATGGAAAATACAAGGTTAACTGCATCTTGCAACCATTTACATCATGACATTACCCACCCTTAAACCGTTTGTCCTTTCTCAAGGTGGTAGAGGCCAGTCAAGCCAGGGGCAAGTTTGTGAATACCCATCATATAATCCAGTTCCAATGTGAAGGAAGATAGTGTATCACCCTGCTTGATTTGAGGTGAGAGTCTATCCAAGAGGTGGAGAAGGCACTGTGTAAAGAAACTATCCTTTGTATTTTATTTATTTGTTGATATTAATTAAGATCCCTGGTTCAAGTATTTGTGGGACTATTTAATTTGAGGCAATACAAGAGATCTAGGACCACTGTGTCCCTAATGGCATGGAAGGCATAAGTTTCCCCTTAGCCATCTATAATTTACAGAGTTGAGGATAATGCTTCCAGTCTTTTCCAGTAGCTCAGGGTTTTTAAGCCAGTTTATCTTCTTAGTTACAAATCACTGGAGTCTTTCTAGTTGTTTGATATGTCTACTGAGGTACATCCAAAAAGGGGGCATTGTTTTCAATAATTTGACTAATCAATACGAAATATAATGGGACAATGACCTCTTTATGAATGATACTCCTTTGACAACAATCTGTGCTATGTCAAAGGGTCAATGGACTTTCAAACTATCATCATTACATGGACATACTAAAGGGCAGTTAAAATGTTTTGATGGGTCAGCTGTTGGACATCCCTGTTATAAACGAAGGCATGGCATCTAGGTCCAAGGAGGCCAATGTTCCACTGTATTGACATTCATCAGACCTATCATTGAGTACAATGCTCCCTTTGGTATGTACCTAACCAGGCATATCCAACAATTGGAATGTCCACAGAGGTTCCTCACTTCAAGAATACAGGATGTAAGAAACATGCCCTATGCAGACTGTCTCAAAGCCTTTCCCTATATTCTGTCTCCTACAGGCTGTTATGGGGAGATCTATGCCTGGCATAAAATACATTATCATATCCCACCATGATGGACTTCCTGCATATCTGCAAAACAGACAGCACCAGAATTACCCATTCTAAAGACTTAACCTTGCCTGTGATATAAATCAAACCTGCTGGACAGGCAGGTATATATTTCAGAAACTACCCTTTCTCTGGAACAGGGTCCCCATCCATGTGAAGCAGAGTTGCTCCCTGACCCAATTCAAGTGTAACTTGGACAATTGGATGGGGAACAGGAAATCCATCCCTTGTTTGGCACCTATGTATCTAATGGACACAGGTGGCCTGCAAATCATTCATCTCCTAGGACCCTGCTTGTAAATGGTTTATCTCCAAAGCCCTTGCTTATACTCACCAAGGGTACCATAAATTGTCAGAAATTAGGGATGCCTGGCTAGGCGTAAAAGGCCCAGTGCCCATTAGACTTGTACACGTCTATGAACATATAATAGTACTTTTTCTGGGTTTTTATTCAATTTTCTGATTATATCCTCGAAATGGGGGTGTTTTGACCTGCTGCATACTTTAGATCTTTTATTATTGAATTTATTTATGCTGGTGGTTTCCAGTTATATTAAGATCAGGTTGGGACTGCTATTCTATACATTTATTTAAATAGTGATACAATTCCTTTGTGAAGATATCTGCCATGGAAACTTCTGGGGTGCTTCTGCTATAAGTTGATGAGATTAATACATTTGATATCTTTGAATTCTGAGATATTTGTTTCAGTAGGTTTAGAGGTTTGGAAGGTGAAGGTATCTAGCTTATGATCTTACTTAACCAGAGAAAGAGATACTAGAGGTATCAGAGGTACACCTAACCTTTACAGGAAGGATACCTTTACTAATGGATATCTCCATTATAAAAGCAATCACCCTCAGTTTATGAAGAAAAATATACCCAGACAGCAGTTTATAAGGGTGTCAAGAATGATTACAGATGATGCTAGGTTTGAAAAATAAATCAGATTTATAATTTCATTGTTTCTTCATATTGGATATAAGGCTATATTAATAAACACAGCCAAGGAAATAAGTGAAAAAAGAGAAGAAAACATTTGAGCCCATTGTATTTAAATCACTTCCAAACCCATTACCAATGTAGCTAATGAAGAAGAGTGATGTAATATGGATAGGACAAATGCTTGTTTCTTGGATATGTCAGTAAATGACTGGACCATCCAAGAAGCCATCAGCACCAAGTGGAGAATATTGGAAGGCACTCTTGACTTTATTAGAGTTATAGGGAGCTCCCCTAAATTTGTATATAGGAGAAATAACAGTCTTAAAGTTTTATTACAGAAAGACAGCTCAAATATTTCTATGCCTAGGACAGTTAATAGTAAAGGAACTTACAAATGTGGGTTCTGTTCTGCATCATGTAGGTTTATCTCTGAAGGACATACATCTAAATATAACATATTAAAGAACGTATTACAGTCCCAGGAAGGTTCACTTGTAAGTCAATGGGGGGAGGGGTATTTTAGTATGTGTTCTGGCTGTAGTACCTTTTATGCATTTTATGTAGGAATGACAACAAGAAGTTTAGAAGAGAATAAAAGAGCATCTATATTCTATAATACAAGATGAGAAGAATGCTTTGTACAAGCATACTGTAGTATGCAACAAGTATAAAACATTTTTGTTCTCTGTACTTGAACCAGTTCTACTAGACTTAAGAGGAGGAAATTTCAGAAACATGGTAGAGGTTAAAGAAGCTGAATGGCAAATTAGTTTAAAGGCAGATAGGTATCCAGGATTAAATGATTCTGTTAAAATAAAATGTTTTTTTTTAAATTAGAAGATTAAAGGTATTTAAATGATGCTGTTTTAATTAATTATTTTAGATCATTGCTCAACATAGGTTCATAGGTACATAGGTGTGTACTAGGCTAATGGACCTGGAGCCTTTACAAGCCTAGCCCAAAAAATTGCCCTGGTGTCATGCCACCCAATGTTAGTTCACAGTGCCTATATCTGGTAGGAAAACTGGAGTGATCCCGGGGGTGAACTTTCTGTTACTCATCCACTCGTCGAGATTTCTCTTGAAGAGGGCCAGTGAGGTGCTCTGCTTGAAATGAATGGGAAGCTTATTCCAGAGAATGTGCAGTCTCTGGGTGATAACCCTGCCCTTCCAGCATATCTGTTGATTGTGCTAATAAGGTTGTGATCTCTGGAGTGTGTGGCACAGGGGGGAATTGGGATTTCTTTAGGTATAGTATTTCAGGTAGGGCTGGGTCAGACATGGTTTTGTAAGTCAAGCAGAGATCACTTCTAAGTAGATGATAAGAGATTGAGAACAGCTAAAGTTTCTTGAGTCTGTCTGTGTAGGACATGTGTTTAAGGCCTAGGATCCTTTTTGTGAGATACTTTTGTGGTCTCTCCAGCTGGTGTAGGTGTCTGGTCAGGTACATGCCAAATGAGGCATTAGGCATTATATTTGATGAGTGGTCTAATGAGGGATGAGTAGAGAGGGATGATGACCTCTTTCTTCCTGGATGCAAAACCTTTGGTTATGAGGTGTGCCACATAGAAGGACTTTCTGACCACAGTGGCAATGTGGTAGTTGAAGGTGAGGTTGCTGTTGACATGGGTGTCCAGATCTCTTATGGCCCCCTTCAGTGTTCAGTGGGCTCCCATCAATGTAGTAATTAGTGGGAACTGAGTTTTTATCAAAGGGAATGATAACACATTTTTGGCATTAAGTTTAAGGCCATGGTACCAACACCAGTCACTGGTCTCAGTGAGGCCCCTTTGTAGGATGTCTGCATCACTTGGGGAGTTAATAATGACTCCTAACTTACAGTCATTGGTGAACTTGGTTGGCCAGAGTCCCTCTGTGTTGGCCTGGACTTCTGAGAAGTAGATGCCAAAGAGAAGAGGGCCCAGGATGGAGCCCTGTGGGACTCCACTCATGACTCGTCAACAGTCAGACTTGGAGTCCACAGCCTTCACTCTGTGGGTCCTGTCTGTGAGCCAATTTGCAATCCACCTGGTGATATAAGGATTGACACCTAGTTTGGTAAGTTTTCAGTGATACCTGAGTGGGGAATGGCATCAAAGGCCTTGGTCAGGTCGAGGTAGGCTGTATTCACTGCGTTACCTTCATCCAAAGCCTTGGTGACTGCCTCGAAGAAGTCAACCAGGTAGAGCAGGCAGGATCTCCACTTGACAAAGCTGAACTGAGTGGGATCAAGAGTTTGGAGATTGCCTATATCTTTATTAATCAGGTCCATGATGATGTGCTCCATAGCATTGCATGCCAGACTCTTCAGGCTAATGGGGCAATAATTCTCAGGGTCTGTAATCATTCCCCCTTTATGGAGAGGGATGACTGCAGCAGTGCGCCATTCATTAGGGACAAAGCCTGAGATGAGACTGTGATTGAACAAGGCACACATGTGTGGTGCCAGTTCATTCTGTAGCTCATATAAAACACAGCCAGGGATATTATCAGGTCCCATGGATGCTGTATTCTTGGTTTTGGACAATGTAGCTTTTACTTGTGCTGCAGAAATGTTGGATGTTAGGCTTTCTTCTGGTATTGTGATAGGGTCTTGGGGGGGGGGTCAGTATTAGATAATCGAAGTGTTAATACTTCAAATGGTCTAATATCGACCTGAAAACAGCGAACGCTGAAAATAGCGAAGCTGCAGATAACCACATTTTTTTCCTAGGGAAAGAATTCGGTTGTCCATTTCTGTGGCTTTGTTATTTTCAGCACTGTAGTGGAAAGTTACGGGTTGGATTCAGATAAGCGTGCAATTGTGTGGATGTTAGGGTTAGGGCAGGGTATGTGAATTAAGGTTAGGTGCGGGTGAGGTGAGAATGCAATAGTGATAGACTTTAGGGTTAGGGCGGGGTATATGTGAGTTAGGGTTAGGGTTAGTGTGCGGGTGAGGTGAGTGTGCGATAGTGACAGACTTTAGGGTTAGGACGGGGTATGTGAGTTAGGGTTAGGGTGCGGGTGAGGTGAGTGTGCGATAGTGATAGACTTTCGGGTTAGGGTGGGGTATGTGAGTTAGGGTTAGGGCACGGGTGAGGTAAGTGTGCAATAGTGACGGACCTTAGGGTTAGGGTTTGAGTTAAGGACAGTGGATAGATAGTACTGTATGTACAGTTTAATGTAGGGTTAGATGTAGGATTTTAAGTGTATGTGTGTGGATTGCTGTTTTTTTCTTGTGCTTGTGTTGTGTGTGTGTTTCTCGGAATAGTGAATTTTTTACCAGGGAAAAAAATCACTGTTCTGAGCTTTTGATGTTTTTAGATTTCGTGGTTAGAAGTACGAGGTTGTTGTATTCGATGATGTGCTGTTTTGTTGAACTGATATAGAACCCTTGGGGGGGGATAAAGTTGATACTGAATCTTTCGGCCAGCATGTTGGCTATATCTCTTGGCTCAGTATAGGTGGTACCATTGTGCAATAACTCAGTGCAAATCTGGGTATTGCCTTGGAGGTTCTTGATAGAGCTATAGAAGGCTTTGTGGCTGTTTTTGGTGTCAGCCACAATTCTGCCGTCATAGATGGCTTTAGAGGGTTTGATAAAGGATTTCAATTTTTTGTTGAGGCTAATAAGGGAGTTTTTCCAGTCTTGTGACTTCACTTTTTTCTGCAACAGTTTCTTCCTTCTGTTGTAGAGTTTATTGATGGCTGGGGACCACCAGATTGGCTTCCTTTTTCTGGAGGAGAGCGTCTTGGTTCTATTTGGTATGGCAAGTTCCATGCATTTGTGTACATGCTTGTACGGTGCATTGGTGTAAGTTTGGCAGTCATGCAGCTAATTTCTATTGGCATGGGTGCCGAGAAGTTAGCCATCTCTGTTTTTAGGAGCCCAAAGTCAGCTTTGGATAAGTTTTTCAGGGTGGTCACCTTTGCGGGGGGGGGGGTGAGTTGGAGATTTTTATGGTGATCAGTTTGTGGTTGGATTTAACCAGGGAGGAGTTGACTATAGGTGTGGTGCAACGGTCTCCCATGTTGGTGATAACAAGATCGAGGATGTTGCCTCCTCTGGTGGGGGTCAGAATGAGTTGATCCAGGGCATTGGAAATGATGAATTCCAGGAAGCGTTGGGCCAGTACATTGGTGCTTGACTAGTTTTCCCAGTTGATGGAAGGGTAGTTGAAGTTACCCAGGTTGAGAGTGTTGGGCTGGACCTTGATAGATTCTAGGGTGCTTAGGAATGTAGAGTGAGAGTCAAGGGACATGGTTGGGGTTCTGTAGCAGGCTATGACTTGTAGCACCATCTTATCCAGTGTTAGCTGTATCTGGAGTATCTCAGATGCATTATGCTGGGCTACCAGTCTAGAGGTGTGCATTTCCTTTATGAATATGGAGACACCACCACTTTTGAAGCTTCCAGCCATATTCTTGGGCCGGAAGGTATAGAATGAGTTGTAGCCTGGGAGCGCAGGGGTGCTTTCTGCCTCTTTAAACCAGGTCTCCACCACAGCACAAATGTCAACATTCTCTACATGTAACATCTTATGCATTTTATTTGTAAAGTTGGTTGTAATTGATTCTTAATTGATTAATTGTTTTTGTTTGTTCATTGGCTGATTTTGAGTTTATAAGATGTTTGGTTAGTGTGTTTTAACAGCTTCTGATAAGCCTTGATAGATGAAAGTGGTGTATTAAAAAACTTTGATGCTAATTCCATGTTTTTTTTCTCCATTGCACTCTTTTACACATGGTTTTGTTCAGTTTAAGTTTTAATATAGCATTCTGGGAATGGTCTGATTTCTTTGTTTCTTAGCTTATTTTATTAAGACTTTTTCAATGTCAAGTATGGGTGGGAAGACCTGTTGGATTTGACTACTCACACAGTACCAGAGACCCAGCATAATATGCTACAGCACTGCTCATCACTATGATTGAGATGAAGTCCTTGGAAGTGTTGGCAAAACAAAGCAGCTGAGAGTCAAAGAATAAAGAAGATTTGGTTGAGTTCAGAAGAAGAGCGTAGAACTGTTGTTGAAAAAGTGTACCTACAGTTACCCCTCCTGCTTCTTCATTTGGCTTTTCCTGGTTAGTTACAATTAACTACATAAAGAGACACATTCCTTATACAAATTAAAATACAATGTATCATATATTAAAATTAAACTACTTAAACTCTATGTTCTTTAATACAACCATGTATAAAACTATAAATATACAAGAATATAGTACTTTATAATAAAAAAATATATGTATGTCATATTTATAAAACCTAAAACTTATAAGTATGAATTATCTCATGAAAGCTGCTTTTTTGTGTAACAAGGGCTTGATGGAAATGTTATCATTAAGTCCTAAATCTTGACTTGCCTGAAACTTAATCTGCCACCTTACCTCTCACACTATAGCAAACTTATATTAGAAAGAGTGTTGCAAAATCCAAGAGGAGGTGACTTTAGAAGTCACATTGAGGAAAGACAGGTAAGGTGGCAGATTAAGTTACAGGCAAGTCAAGATTTAGGACTTAATGATAAGATTTTCATCAAGCCCTTGTTACACAAAAAAGCAGCTTTCACGAGATAATTCATACTTATAAGTTTTAGGTTTTATAAATATTATATACATATTTTTTTATTATAAAGTACTATATTCTTGTATATTTATGGTTTTATACATGGTTGTATTAAAGAACATAGAATTTTAGCTGTTTAATTTTAATATATGATACATTGTATTTTAATTTGTATAAGAAATGTGTCTCTTTATGTAGTTAATTGTATGATGTTATAATTATTTCATTATTTAAAGGGAAATTTGTTAGGTTGTGCTAGATTCTGATGAAATCCCTATTCTAAAGGGAAGAAAGCGTTCAATCTGAATTTGTGGATCTGTTTATAATAAATGTATCTGGCTGCAGCAGTGTATTTTTTATTATTTTTTAGTGATTGTTACACTGGTCTAGGCTCAAGTTTGTGGTTTTACAACTCATACCATACATTTCGGCCACAGAACCCGGACCGAAATACAAAAGGCGGGTGCGTATCCATATTCATCAAGGATACCCACATCTCCAAGATAGTGGCACAGCACAATGCTTCAGAGATCATCCACGTGCAACTAACAATGGGCAAAACTGCAATTCAAATTGCAGCTTGCTACAGGTCTCCCACCATGTCCCAGGACCCCCATTCCGCATTTCTGGAAACACTGGGAAATATAAAGGTCCTACCAAACACCCTGATATTGGGTGATTTCAATTACCCAAACATTAACTGGGAGAGCTACTCAAGTACTAACTCCCTTGCCCAACATTTCCTAGAATTTATAAACTCAAATGTAAAAAAGTGAGTAACCACAAAGAACACTTCACCATCCAATGAAGAGCAAAAAACCATTTATTCCAAATACGACTAAGCGCTTTCACCAGTAATCTGGCTTCTTCAGAGTCGTTGTTTAAAATTCCCCATCCGCTTTTAAACCATAAAATACACACCCATTGGATAAACCACCAGCCACCCTTCAATTAATTATACATGTCTCTTAAAAACATAGCCAATGTCTTATTAAACATAGAATATCTACAATATCATAAAAATTAATGTGAAAAGGAATGATGTATTAATACAATTAATCTAAAATTCATGCTGTTAAATTATAATAACATAATGTCTAAATGTCACTTAAATAACATCCAATATAGTGAGTTTTAAACACTAAACCTGTCAAAATTTAAAACTTTTAAAATTTGCTGAGATCTCAATTTAAGCAATGGTTTAAGTGAAATATTATCATTCAATCCAGGATACTTGCATGCATCTAATCTGATTTGCCATTCAGTCTCCAATGCCCCCACCTTACTAGCTGTGTCACCCCCTGTTCGTAATCTACGACCCGTCCTATAATAAAAAACACAAACTTTTTAAAATGTTTACACTTAATACTGTGTAAATACAATGCATTGTGTATATCACCCTTATTAATAGATCTCACATGCTCAGCAACCCTGTCACGCAGCCTCCTTATGGTCTTCCCAACATAATAAGCCTCACAACAGGTACATGTCGCGACATAAACCAAATTTTTAGTGTTACAGTTACATTGACCAGGGCAGGGTAATGTATATTTATACCCTCCCACACACACATAGCTACCTTCATTGATAAACCTGCACCATCTACAAACACCACATTTCTTCATAGCAGATTTCAAATACTTCCTCCCCTTCCTTTCAAAGAGGCCTTTCAATTTACAATTCTGCTTGCCCTTGTGGGTGGAATTGGACTATATTCATTTGTTTTACCGCTGGAATAACTTTGCTTCCAAGTCGAGTGAGAGCCTATATTGATGGAGGTGATTTTGAAGGAACTGGCCACCGTTGTGGACAAATTAATTAAAGTATGTGCTGAGAAGCAAGCAGACAATATTGGTATTCCTAGTGGGTCGCCGGTCAGTCCAACCGACTCAGAGGTACGCTTACTAACTTTACATTCTCCCCCAAGTTCGATTCCATTAGGACAGCGTTCAGGGAGTAACACTTTTGCTGGCACTGTTAGTTCACAACATCGGAACTCTAACAATACGCACAACACGGCGGCACGTGAGGTCTCGAACAGGAGATCATCAGAGAGGCGTTTTGACCTCACTTCCTGGTTCCAGACACCATTGTTTGGTGAAACGTTAACAAGTGACACTGGGTTTCATTTGTTTCCAAGCCTAAAGGAGCAGGTTTCTCAGTACGAGAAACTATGTATAAAATACCATGCTATCCAGCTAGATACATTGTTTCTGAAGAAATCTAAGGAATTGAATCAAGTTCCCAAGGGCCTTCATATTTGGAAGAGGCTAATGGGAATTGACGAGGGTTCTGTGGCTTTCAACGAGTTGGTAGAGTTATATAATAAAACGGGAATGGATATGCTTGACATTATTTTAAAGAATAACGAGGTAAAGCTGATGGGCCTGAAAGAACAAATTGGTCGACTATATGTGAGTATTACCTCTGATTTGTTATACGAACATTATCAAAGTAATATGGAAAGAGCATTCAAAAATATTGAGTCTTTTGTTGCTAAAAATATGGCGTTGAAGCAAAAGAAACTTGAGAGGGATACTTTTGAATATAAAAATAAAAGTGCATATCCCCCTGGTGTAAAACAGCATAGTATTATCAAGGAAAATGAAAATATAATGCAGAACTTTGATGAAATTGACAATACTGATGAGCCTCTGATGGGTGAAGATTTTTTAGAAATGGACAATGGACCACGGAGATCCGAGAGGATACAAAACAGGGACAGAACAATGGGGGGCTCACAGAGGGTTTACAATCCTCGGGGGAGGAACAGGGGAGGGAGATATTAAATTTTAACGTCAATGAAAATGAAAATGTTAATTTAAGTGTAAATAGGGACGAGTTTTGCAACGCGACATGTGATTTTTCTAGTAGTAGGAGTTATGACAATGATGCATTGATTATGTGGAACAATGATTTGCCTATTCATTTTGAGTGTTCAGATTCTACTAATATACTAACTTGTGTTTTTAATGATGAAATAGAACATGTTGAAAACTGCAATGTTGATGATTTGCCTGAAATTGTTAGTACAAAGGAAAGGATAGAGGTTATTGAAGGAGTTAACCACCAAATAGTGAAAAAGAAAGGCTATTGCATTTACAACTACACTGATTTGGTTATTAGTGACACCTACTTTGAGCTATTTTGTAAAGGTGTGAACTTTGTACCCATGTTCAAACTGGACATAGCTCAAGTGCTTATTGATTTTAAGTTTTTTACTCGACAACTGCACTTAAAGATGTTTTTTGCACTCAATGGGAAAGTTAATAATACAAGAGATGCAGGGTTAGGTGTAGGTACATATGAGCTAAAAAAGAAAAGTTTGTTTATTCCCCCTGTTAATCTGGATATACTGTTGTTTGAGAAAACAGTAGAACAGCAGTTTAGGAGGAGTTTGAACAGTTTCTGTCTGGCTGATGACAATCTTTCACAGCAGGAGTGGGAGCTAATGAATTCCCTTAGGAAAACTGGTGAATACAGATTTATGAAACCGGACAAAGGGGGAGGTACGGTGATTATGTCTAAAATAGACTACATATCTGAGATTAGTGCCATTTTGAATAATGATGATACTTATGTTCAGGTTTCGAGAAATGAAATTAACAGGGCATATACCAAAATTGATTTATTTCTGCATGATGCCTTATTTCAGGGTACAATCAATGAGGTGGAATTTGATTTTTTAACAGTGAATTATCCAAAGATGCTTACTTTGTTCGGTATCCCAAAAGTTCACAAAGGAACCGACAAGCTACAATTTAGGCCGATTGTGTCTGCCAGGGGTTCTAAGACTGAACCTCTGGCAGCATACATTGACATCAATGTGAAACCCGTTGTTAACGGAGTAGAGCATATTTTTAGAGATTCCTGGCATTGCCTTGATAGGCTTAAGCAATTTGAGACTGGAAGGTGTGTTTGGATTTTTAACCATAGATGTTGTGAATTTATTTTCTATAATTCCACATCAGGTAGGTTTAGATATGTACTATGACGCATTAATTCAATGTGGTTTGATTAATGGATCGAAGGCCAATTTTTTTCTTAAACTTATGGAATTGGTGCTGAAGAATAATTTTATTGGTTTTGAAGGTGAGTTATATCAACAGGTGTCTGGGGTAGCAATGGGAGCAAAATGTGCCCCGGTTTTTGCTAATGCTGTTCTTCTCACCTGGGAAAGGGAGCATATTTTTTCATCCAAAGATTGTTTTGACAACATTTTAATGTACAATAGATTTTTGGATGATATTTTAATTTTATGGAAGGGAGATGAACAATCTGCAGTTAAATTTGTTGAATATTTGGGCAAAACAACTGAGTTTTTGAAATTCACATTTTCTTGGAATGTTGATGAGATCAATTTTTTGGATTTAACTATTAGTAAGAAAATGGGGGGTTTTGAAGGTAACATCTACAGGAAGGAAAATTATTCTAACTCCCTGCTGCATTTCAGTAGTTGTCATCCCTTGCATCAGCATAAGGGGGTGATCAAGGGACAGATGGTAAGGACATCAAGGTTGGTAAGTGACGAGGCTACCTTTAAGATGGAGATGTTCAAACTTATTGGTATGTTTTTGGACCGTGGATACCCTTTGAAATTACTGTTAAGTATAAAAAGAGAGGTATATAAGAAAAGGGTTGATAAATATGCCCCAGTTTTGTAGGTAGGGGTGACATTAATGGAAGGAAACAATCCAAGTAATGTGGACAAAAACGATAAGGCAAGACTTGCAATGAGATATAATAACATGACACCTGAGTTGATGAACATTGTCAGGGACACTTGGAAATGTTCCTTTAGTGAAGAAGTGAAGGAAATTTTAGGTAAGGATCCGGTCGCAGTTTATAGTAGGGGTGAGAAATTGAAAGGCCTCTTTGAAAGGAAGGGGAGGAAGTATTTGAAATCTGCTATGAAGAAATGTGGTGTTTGTAGATGGTGCAGGTTTATCAATGAAAGTAGCTATGTGTGTGTGGGAGGGTATAAATATACATTACCCTGCCCTGGTCAATGTAACTGTAACACTAAAAATTTGGTTTATGTCACGACATGTACCTGTTGTGAGGCTTATTATGTTGGGAAGACCATAAGGAGGCTGCGTGACAGGGTTGCTGAGCATGTAAGATCTATTAATAAAGGTACAATGCAATAACAATGCATTGTATTTGCACAGTATTAAGTGTAAAAATTTTAAAAAGTTTGTGTTTTTTATTATAGGACAGGTCGTAGATTACGAACTGGGGGGTGACACAGCTAGTAAGGTGGGGGCATTGGAGACTGAATGGCAAATCAGATTAGATGCATGCAAGTATCCTGGATTGAATGATAATATTTCACTTAAACCATTGCTTAAATTGAGATCTCAGCAAATTTTAAAAGTTTTAAATTTTGACAGGTTTAGTGTTTAAAACTCACTATATTGGATGTTATTTAACTGACATTTAGACATTATGTTATTATAATTTAACAGCATGAATTTTAGATTAATTGTATTAATACATCATTCCTTTTCACATTAATATTTATGATATTGTAGATATTCTATGTTTAATAGGACATCGGCTATGTTTTTAAGAGACATGTATAATTAATTGAAGGGTGGCTGGTGGTTTATCCAATGGGTGTGTATTTTATGGTTTAAAAGTGGATGGGGAATTTTAAACAATGACTCTGAAGAAGTCAGATTACTGGTAAAAGCACTTAGTCGTATTTGGAATAAATGGTTTTTTGCTCTTCATTGGATGGTGAAGTGTTCTTTGTGGTTACTCACTTTTTTATAATTCTGCTTGCCCTTGTGGGTGGAATTGGACTATATAAACTCAAATGCCCTGGACCAACTGGTCAACACTCCCACCAGCGGTGACAACATATTGAACCTGGTCATCACCATCATGGGCGACTGGTGCTCCACACTGGAGGTCAGCTCCTCGCTGGTTAGATATGACCATAAACAAATCACTTTGGATATCCACATTCCACCCCCACCCCTGGACAAGGAAACCACCATGAAAAACTTTCCAAAAGCAGACTTCACATTACTTAAGACTGAGGTGGAAAGTTTCAAAGACCCCATGCTAAAGGATAATGCTGTCCAAGCTGCAAAATCCTTTACTAATGCATTCTATGGGCACCTACAAGATTGCATAGATTGTGCTATCCCAAGCAAAACCAAGACTCAATTCTCCAAGAAAAGGAAATCAGTCTGGTGGACTCCTGCCATAAACAAGCTATACAATAGAAGGAGGAAACTAGTACAGAAAAGAGTAAAATCCCAAGAAGGGAAGACATTGCTGATCAGTATCAGCAAGAAACTACGATCCCTCATAAAATCATCCAAGGCGAGCTTCGAAAGAAAAATTGCCAAGGACTCCAAAGATAACCACAAGGCATTCTTTAGCTATGTCAAAAATCTAAGTGGCAATGCTCAGATCTGCTCGGAGTTAGTGCAGAATGGCACATAATACACTGAACCATCTGATATCGCCAACATCCTGGCAGACAGGTTCAGTGCAAACTTCAACCCCCTTTCACCCCCAAAAGGGCCCATAACCATACCAGAAGAATGTAGAGCCCCTGAAATCACAGACACTCAGGTTAAAACAGCTCTCCCCAAAGCCAAAAACACAACATAAATGGGACCAGATGGTGTCCCAGACTGTGTCCTACATGAGCTCAAAGACGAACTAACCCCTCACCTAAACACACTGTTCAAACTCAGCCTCTCCATAGGTTACATACCCATACAGTGGTGCACAACAATGGTTATTCTGCTCCACAAAGATGGAGCCACAACAGACCCCAGGAACTATTGCCCTATAAGCCTGACTAGCTTGGTCTGCAAGGCTATGGAGTGCATCATCATGAAACTCATTAAAAGGGATATTGGGAACCTCCAAACACTGGACCCTACCCAGTTTGGATTTGTTAAGGGCAGATCATGCCTCCTAAACCTGGTGGACTTCTTTGAGACAGTTACCAAGGCTATAGATGAGGGAAATGTGGTACACACAGCCTACCTAGACCTCGCAAAGGCCTTCAACACCATTCCCCATTCTGGTATTATAGACAAGCTCACCAGCCGGAACATAAACCCCTATGTCACAAGATGGGTTGACAAACTGGCTCACGGACAGAACACACATGGTAAGAGTTGTGGGAGCTAGGTCTGGCTCTAAACCAGTTATAAGTGGCATTCCCCAGGGCTCAGTCCTAGGACCCCTCCTATTCGGCATATACTTCTCAGAGGTACAGGCGTAGGAAGACTATAGCTGACCAAGTTCACAGACAACTGCAAACTAGGGGCTATAATTGACTCTCCATCTGACACAGACATCCTCCAAAAGGGTCTCACTGAAACAGATACCTGGTGTCAAAATCATGGCCTCAAGCTAAATGCCAAAAAGTGCATAGTCATCCCCTTTGGAAAAAGCAAAGTACCCACAAACTACCACATAGGTGGTAGTCCCCTAAATATGGAAGACATAATAAGGGATCTGGGGACCCAAGTAGATAGTAATCTCTCCTTTGATAACATTGCCAAAGTGGTTAGAAAATCCTTCTACGTGGCCGACCTTATCACAAAAGGGTTCGCATCCACATCAAAAGAGGTCATTGTGCCCCTCTACTCATCACTCATCAGACCCATCATAGAGTACAACACCCCATTTGGAATGTACCTTGCAAGACACCTGCAACAGCTGAAAAGATCACAGAAGTACCTCACCAAGAGGATCCCTGGCCTCAAACAGATGCCCTATGCAGCTAGACTGAATAAACTCCAGCTGTACTCAGTTGCATACCGCCTATTCAGAGGTGATCCCTGCCTGACATACAAGGCCATGTCCAACCCACAATTGATGGACATGCTCCACCTAAAGAAAACCTTATCCCCTCGCGCCACATGCTCTAGGGGTCTAAACATCACCACAACAATAAATAGGATGTCCTGGAGGGATAGATTCCTGTCCCAGAGAATTCCCATGCTTTGGAACAAGATTCCAATCTACATTAGGCAGAGCTCCTCACTAACACTCTTCAAGAGAAACCTTGATGAGTGGATGGGAAAGAGAAAGCTTACCCTGGGGATCACTTCAGTGACTCTGCTGGACAGAAGCACAGGGAACTAATCTAAGGGGACGGTGAAAGCCAACACATTCTGTCTAGGCTTATAAATGCCTTTGGGCAGACAGCCTAGTATTTACCTATGAACCTATGAACTGCATCTATACACCTCTGATGTCTGATCCTGATGAGATAAATGAATAAATAGGCATGCAACTGATTTTTAGCAATTAGTTCTGCAAATGTAAGGCTTTACAAGCAGTTTGTTATTATGGAACAGCAAAGCTGAGAAGCAGAGTAGTTCAATTTTTCAGAATTTTTGCTTTTATGAATGAATGAGTGAGTGAATGATTCTCTATCTTAAATTACACAGATTGCTGCCAGGATATGTATCTACGTGTATTTTTTATTATTTTATTTCTTTTCTTTTAACTCTTCTTACAAATGTACTAAATGCATATAATTATTGGATACGATTCATTTTAAAAATGCTGGTAAATGCAAATAACAGAAACAAAAGTGCTACTCATTCTTTCATCTTTGTTTTTTAAATGTATGCCAAAGAACTTTGGCTAAAATTTAATTGGTTTTCTTGCCTGTGACATTTGTTAAATCATGTTAAACCTTATATGCTTTTGTAACCCATAACCTGTGCTAATTATCTACATATTTTGTTTCTTTTTGTTACAACTTGAAATACTACTCACCTAACAAAAATATGTATGCAGTAGTGTATATAAAGTACAGTTGACAATAGAGGGTAAGGGACGGTGGCTCCTGCCAGGCCCATGGTAATGCTCTGATAACATGGTTTTGGCTGCAGCACAGTGAGCTGTCATAATACGGGGAGCTGGTACTGGAAAGAAAACATAAGCCAGGAATGATAGTGCCTGTTGGAGCATGTAGAGGAACAGGTTTGTATATATAACAGGGGAGGGGGTAGGAACAGACATTATTCTAATTGAAATGCTCACAACACAACTATTTAAGAAGGAGGTTAGGCCATGAAATGAGAAAAGTTCTTATTACCAGGATGCCAGTGAGAGTGTTACACATCCTTATGGCAGCTCATCTCAGACCGTGTAATGTCAGATTGAGGGGAGGTTTGATGGTCTGTAAGTAGGGGAAATTTTTTTTTCTGGAGTTGTAGCACACTCGTGAAGCCATTAATGCTGTTACCTCATAGTACTTTGCTCTCCAGCATCATTGTTCGATAGTTCATCTGTGTGCATGTGCATGCATGTGTGTGCGCGTGTGTGGGTGTGTGTGTGTGTCTGTGTGTGTGTGTGTGTGTATGTGCATGCATGTGTGTGTGTGTGTGTGTGTGTGTGTGTGTGTGTGTGTGTGTGTGTGTGTGTGTGTGTGTGTGTGTGTGTGTGCGCGTGCATGTGTGCATGTGTGTGTGTGTGTGTGTGTGTGTGTGTGTGTGTGTGTGCATGTGTGTGTGTGTGTGTGTGTGTATGTTTATATACATATATGTGTCTGTGTCATGCAAAGAGCTGTCATGCTCTTTATGACTGGTTTCTCTGCCTTGTACCCATTCAGTGTTAGGATAGGCTCCACATTCCTCCAGACCCTCAAGCAGATAATTGGGTAACTAGAGAATGAATGAATCAATGAAAGAATGAATGAATTTACCATATGTGCCACAGACTAAATTGCTTGCACTGTGACAATCTTGATAAAACACATTATTTACTCAGAATGTTACAGTGGGTTTAGCTTGGGAATGGATTTAAAAATCTTACAAATATTGTTGCTTAACTGATATCAGCTAAGGCACTAAAAACTGAAATGCCATCTGATAAAATATGTTTGCTCTCCACATGCGTATAGCTATGTGTTTATATAGCATTCTAACAGAAAACAAAACCCATACAGCATTTTAGAAATTTTGTTTAATTTCCTGTATTAGAATGTTTCTGTACCTTGTAGGTGTTTTTAACTTGCTGACACATACTTTCTGAAATTGTTTCAGCTATCAGTGACACATATCGAACAAATATTTTATTTTATTTTCCTTCTCATGGGCATTGAAGAGAACCTTGTCATGGGAATCTTGGAGAGCTCTGTCCTTGGAGCCCAATGGGAGGTGAAGTTTATGAACATGTTTTGTTTTAAATTGATATGAGGCCAACAGGCAGTTCTTTGAGATGTCATTCAAACAGCCTTTCAAAGCAGGCAGTCAAAACACCTGCTGTACTTGCGTTTGGGTATTGATCTGTCAAAAACTTGTTTGGCAGTTTAAAAAAATGAAAGAATGAAATGGAAGGCACTTTTACATCAAATAAAAGGGGATATCTTACTTCAAAAGGATTTTGCACTGCAGGATTCTCTCCATTCCTTTTATTGCTTGTCATATTGCCTGTGGCCTTCACACTGACTCTAGTGACAATGAAAACCATGTAATTATATCATAACTAATGAAACAAAGATTAAAAACTCCAATATGAATGCAATATTTGCTCTAATAATTAATCCCCTACATAAAACCATTTTGTCTGGGAGCAAAATAAAATAAAAATATTATATTGTGTATGTTGCCAGTAAATCCATACATCTGTTTTTATATTAACTGTTTATAATCTCTACCTAAGAAAGACCTACAGAAACGAAACCTATATAAAAAGTGCTTTAATGATACTCAGGTATCTTATACATTTTGTAGAGTAATATAGACAAATGGAAAATTCTGGTAATCTAGCATTAATCGTGATAATGTGCAATATTGCAAAACTTTAGTAATACTGACCCCCTATCAACAATATAAATATGGACAGTCATGCGATGTCACAGAATGTGATACAGTGACTTACTATCAGCCATCGCGTCTTATCACTATAACAAAGTGTATGATTTTATCCATCACAAGTATATGTCCTTAAAATAGGCCACATCTGTAGTTTTTCTTTCCTCTTCTTGCAGATCATGGTTAATGCATAGCTCTAACTAGTACAGGTAGTTGCTTCTCCTTTTTTTAATGACACATGCTTTGCATTGGATGTTTTCCTGGATTCTGGAAAGAGACTGAATTTGGTCCAGTGAGATCAGTGCTCTATCCCAGTTAACAAACTGTATAAATAAACAAGTAAATAAATACTTTTCACCTTTTATAATATATCCCCAATGTTGATTTTTCTGTTAAGCTACTCCTACTGGATAGAATTTTGGTTCAAGGGGAGGTTAATATCCTTGATGTTAGCCTGGATTTCTCAGATATCTTTTCTTTCCTTATTTCACTCCTTGTCAGCTAATTTCTTCTGAAAATAGCTGCATTGTGTTACCAAGCAGTGCTGCTGGCTTACTTTTTCAGTTCAGAGTTATAATCGTTTATTCTCATTACTTCTGTAAGAACATTTTGTGTCACAGTGGCCACTGAAGATTATTGAAAAGAAAATTCCTATGAGATCTAGATTCAGTCTCCTTTTCTTGCTCTTCAACGCATTTCTTTGTCTTTTTTTCTTCTGATACTTTCTTTAAGGCTCTTTGCACTGATTTCCTTTTCCTTTTGGAACATCACTCCATCCAACCCAACCTTCTCACATAGAACCTTCTCCATCTCTCTTGTTTCATTTTCCCATACTAGCACCCTATTACCACTTCACCTTGGCCTTTTAACATTTCTAATTCAATGTGATTACTTCTTTTACCCCTCTCTATAAATTGCAACTTCAGTTATTCTTCATACCCATTTGCACCTCTAAAGTACTTATCTCATGACATTAAAGCCATTCTTCTTCAGAGGTACAGCTAAGACTGGCCAAAGGGCTCTGCTGCTCCTGGTGCAAGACATTAAGGGGCAGCAATCTTAGAGCAATAACAGCATTTAGCAATGCTGATACAACATTTATGGTGGCAGTTGACATGTTCAAGCACTTAGTTGTGGGTTCGCAAGCATCTCTTTCTTTTCTTTTCTTTTTTTTTTTTTTTTTGGTCCTAAACTCACAGTTGAGAGAGGAGACAGTTTGGAGAAATGCACAGGGTGACAGATAACATAGCTGCAGTTCTGGCCTTGATAAGGTTACCTTATACTTCTTTATCCAACTCATTGTACAAATCGTACTAGTGTTTCAGTGTAACACACTGACAATTGTAATTACATTAGCTGACTTCTGCAGTAATCAGATGGTCATGGATCAGGCTGGCTTATATGTGCAAAACTTGGAGATCATGCTAAACTTTTTATAGCTTCTGACTGATTATGTTCACCTTCCCTGTTACTGCATATTTGATAACCTTCTTGGTCAACTCCATGGTGTAGAGGGCTAAACCCCACAGTACAGCCCACTTTCCCCAGTACATTTAGGATTTTGTGTGTCTGAGGGACAGGCAGGGGGATGCTGATACCTGTTCCAGGAGGGATGGGCATATTGACATCTCCTGCAAGAATCTCTGGTGAAGCTAGGGGCATAGCTTTGAGGAGGCATGGTCCAAGAAGTGGAAAGGTGGCAGACTAGGCTGAGGTGTTCCAAAGGTGGGATGATATGCCTTGATGTTTCCATCATATGGCTGCACCTTGAAATAAATTCACTCAGCCTTGCAAAGGAGGGGAAGTAGCAAAATAAGCCATCGAAGAAGAAAAAAAACCTGGCAAAAGGAGATGGCAAGACCCCTGACTATGTGCTTAGGCTCAACACTTGCCCCAGCTTAATCTGAGAAAGTCTAAGAGCATAAGAGAATGTCTGGCAGGCCTGATGATTGATATTAAGCACTGGAGAGATGCCATAGGATGAGGCAGGGGGAAAAAGTGCTCAAAAACACATATTTGATAACTTTTTCTGATTCCTAAAAATAAAAGAATGCAACCAACTTTACACAAGCTGGTAATCTTAACCATAATTGGGATGTGTCCGCCTGCAAACATTACTTAAACTTCTTTCAAGCCCTCATGTGATGCATCATTTCTGGCTGAGATGAAAGACCATGTGATATTTAAATATTTTTCCCAATGCACTTAGACTATAATCCATTTCAGCCTCATTCACTGTTAAAATACACAGAACTTCTCACTTCATGTACTCAACATCTCATATAAGAATTTTGTCTCCTTAGATGAATATAACCTACAATGCAAGCTAAGCATAACTAAATATGTGCAGGTGTTACCATTGACTGGATAGTGTCCTTTGACCCATTCATGCTAAACAACTAAGACTTTTATATCTGAAATGCATAATAATAGATGACTATGAAAATGAATGTAGCCTGATGGCTACCAGTGACTGAAAAGCACTAGTATTTGTGTTCCTCGTCAAATTTCTGATTAACGTTTATCAACAAAGTGAAGAAGCAAACACAAATGCACAGTAGGGAATAACGGGTCCCTATCCCGTGAACAAATGACATGGAAAACCGTATGGCCGCAGTCCAACGCAGTGTAGATAGCCATACCAAGTGGAAGTGAAATGCATCATATGTTAGCGAGCCACCAGTAGGTACGTCCAGCCCAATGGTGAGGGTCACCAGCTGACCCATAATGTGAGGGAGGGTACACAGCTGGGCAGATGTGTCCATAACAAAATACATGAGAAATGTAGATATCTAGCGACCGTATGTCCGAATCATATCCCACAAGGCATGTAATAGTCACATTCAAAAGGTATGTCCACATGTCACATACCAAATGTGATAGGAAATAGAATAAGCATGTAAACGAAACAGAAGGAGCATATAAACAGCTACAACAATAAGGACACATGTCGGCTGAAAGGAACAGTATTATCCATACCGTCGACTAGGATTACCACCTGTCCCACTTTGCGAGCGACAGTCCCTCTTTGGGCAGTTGTGTCCTGACAAAAACTTGTAAAAATGGCAAATGTCCTGAGATTATAGGACAAAATGATTCCCTATACGTTATGTAATAGTTGCATTAAACAGTTTTCCTGTATCTAAATTACATAAATGTTATAAGAAACAGAATAAGCAACTAAAATGCTACAAGAATAAGCTTTTACATAAGCAAGAATTTTAAGTTCTATCCTGTGTACTGACCGTGGGTATGTGTCGGCCTGTAAAATGTGATGTTTGTACCAAAAATGTCCCACTTTGGCCAACTGAAAGGTTGGCAACCCTACCGTCGACTGTGGGGAGGTGTTGTCCACTACAGTCGGATATGTGTATGGAAGATATCCCATCCTGGACATAGGAAAAGGTGGCATCCAACCAATGAGTACAACAGGCTGCCAAAATCTGGAAGTCAGCGGTACAAGCCAAACTTGTCAGGATGTGTCACAGTCGAACGGGTAGTACCCGGGTATACCAACCATGTAATGAAAGTTAAGTATGGGCGTGTACCTATGTGCGTGAGGTATAGCATGTGGAAAGCAAACATGGCAGGGTAGTCCACACAACTATACAGGTACCTGACACATGTAGGGTATTCAATGTGTTATGCTGGCCATGTCATGGGCCAACAACCAAAGCAGTGATGTATGGGGTGTGAGGAATCTGTGTGTGTGGGGTGGATGGGTAATGGTACAATCCTCCAAGGCGATACTGTGTCATATGCAGAATAGGTGAACCGGAGGTGTATGAGGGAGCAGCGGGTGAAACTATAAGAAACACAAACACATGTATAAACAGCTGCAATACAAGCAGACAGGCCATACTGTAGAACATAATCCACAAACATATGAATATTGAAATGTGTGATACAACTGTATAGATATGTCACCGGCACATACCCACAGATTGGTCCTGATGGAACTGGCCATAACAAATGCAACACACCTGGATGCGTAATGGACTACCCAGCATCCCCTCCACATCACACAACCCGCTCCCGTACCTGAACGTCCACCAAATCCAGCCATACTTGGCCTACTGGTTTGGTGCAGCCATAGCTACACATAGTGACCACTACGCATATGTAGTAGGTAGTGTCACCCTAGGCGGTTGCAGGATTGCACACTATGTATCCCTTGCATGTAAAGCCCTCAGGACATTTTCGTAACTCCAAAAAGATGTTCGTTATTTCGCTTGTTGTGGATCGGTCCAATTTTTGGATATCCCTCATGGGATACGTAGCCTGTGTAAACATTAGAATGGAAGACACGAAGTCCAGTCCTGTAGACATCTGGACAGAAGTTGGAATGTTCATTAGAGGTGCACAACACTGTCCAGTCCTAAGTGGTCATGCATAACCTACTACCCAGGATCAAACACCTGCCCGTGACGCACGTGTCCCGACACGAATAAGTGGGAGAATATATTGCACACATTCGCATAGTGGCAAATGGTATAAGGGTGATGAAGGCACTGATGTAAACAGGATAACCCTGATCTACTGTGTGAGGGACAAGTAATGTGTGTGTAGGTGTGACCGACCATACCTGTCAACCTCTGAGAGCAAGTTTTCTGGACAAAGCCATGAATAAAAGTGGGACAAAGGCCCAAAAGTTGGGACAATTTGTAAAGATTGCTCTTAGAAACTTAGAAAGTTGATAAAATAACAGTTTGTACATTGGCATTAATTTCCTGAAGAGTATGAAGTCTGAAACTCAACTGTCTGTCATTATGTTCTGACTTCTGTCTTTAATGATTAGCTACTGATTTGCCAGAAAACAACAGTGTATTACTGAGGTCTGTACATATTTACAGTAACAAACCTTCACATTTGTTTACTGTACTACTGCATACCTGTAGTTAATTCATGTCCAAAATAATAATCCTCGTATGAATGCATACAGGAAATAGTCAAATGTGAATGGGAACACCCCTCACCGTGGATTATGTATTGTAACCACCCCCACCCATATTATGTATTGCCAACATAAAAAGCTGCTGACAGGTGCCGAAACACCCGTGTCTGTAAACATAGGTAAATATTTATAAAATGGACAAATTCTGTCCATGTGCTTTGTCTGACATTTGAACTTGGTCAGGGCAGTTCCGTTCACCAGGTGGACAAGCCTAAACCCAGATCACCACATGAACACCCTGACAATCAAAGACTTGTATGTGCCAGGACTATAAGCCTTGGAGTTCTGCATATTCTTGGAGTGATTAAATATGCAGCTTGGGTCCAGAGCAGTAGGGAATAGGGAATGTGTAATATGTAGTACTGCGTATTTCCCAGCAGGAGAATGGATGCCTGTGTTGTAAGTGAAGCTGTGAGTCGTATGTTAATGTAGCTATGTACTATGGGTATGCATATAAATGAGTCAGAACACCAATAGTATAGTGGTTACAGCATCCGGTCAACGTGAATGCAGTCCCGGTTCAACTATGACTACAGCCCATATAATTTTAAAGTGTAATGAATGCGTCTGTGCTGTAAAGACATTTAAATATGTAAAGGTGAACGTGTGTTTTGCATATGTCCGTTAACTGGATTACAGATATTTTACTGGTACCATCACAATTTATAAAGCCCACGTAAGCACAAAGACTTAGTAAACATATGTAACCCACAATAAGGATATGCAAGTGCGCCTGCGCGTGTGTAATCCGCTAAAAGCATAGCAAATGGATGCTGTTTTCTACACGTTATTTATATATCTATATATGGATATATATATTTGTGTATAGATATATATCCACAGACTTAAACTAAATAAATATATGAAATAAAGAATGTACAGACATATATATATATATATATATATATATATATATATATATATATATATATATATATATATATATATATATATGGGTCTATATGACTTGGTCGACAGTTCATATGATCGACTGTTTATTTGGTCGACAGTTCATTTGATCGACAAGCATTTTAGGTGGGGAGCTTCACCCCCCACACCCCCCAATGTGGGGGGGCTGTGCCCCCACCCCCCCAACTATATATATCAACTCCAGGGTCACACAACATTGGGGAAGGGTGCAAATGCTTGTCGATCAAATGAACTGTCGACCAAATAAACAGTCGATCATATGAACTGTCGACCAAGTCATATAGACCCATATACACACACACACACACACACACACAACACATTAATTGATGTATACATAAAACATATAATAAACATATGTCGTTGTAGATATAACACATGTACATAAATAGGTTATGTCATAGCTATTATGGATAGACATACAGACATGCAAGAAAGGTAAATACACTGCTGCTTTCCAAAAAATTGCCCGGAAAGTACCAGTGTGCCAGATCTGCAAGTTCTACTCTTTAAACATGGATATAGGTGTCCTTTGCAGGACCCCAAAAATTGGTCCACTACAGGCACTGTCCTGTAATGATCGAAGCAAAGAAAGTCACATCCGCAGCTACAATATAGCTGTACATGCAACAGTAGCTTGTGCAAGGGTAATAACACATGGGTTGACAGAATGTATGACATATGTCCCGATACGTGGAGAGTGAATAGTGTTTAGAAGTGTCTTCATACTTTATTATCGCTCACATTAAATATGTCTTATGACTACTGTGGAGGGGTGTCAGGTATGGGAATCATGGGTATGCAATAATGGGCCTAGGTGCCTAGGTGTTGGTTGGCACAGATTTATTAGGTCCGCCCCATGGGAGTGATTAATATTCCTATGTGGGTATAGCACACACCTATATCTTCCAAAAATGAAGAACCCATCTACTGGATATTGTGTAAACCATTGGGGGAAGACGTAGGGACTTATATCAGTGCCATGTAAGCGATTATCATGGATGTACATCCGTATGAATAAGATGGTAAACATACCTCTCAACCTTTCAGAATAAGACATCTGGACAAAGGCATATTAAAATAAGTACAAATAGGGACTATTTTAAATATTCCTCTTACAAAGTTAGAACGTTGATAGAATAATGAATAATTCATTAGTATGAATGTTTTGAGGGTTATTAATTATAAAATATTAATGTCTGTCATTATTATCTAACCGCACAGTCCTTAATGACTTGCCACTAATTTACCAGAAAGGCACAATATTATGAAAAAAGGAACACAATTATAAGTCTAAGTTTCTGGACATTTACCCAAAATGTGTACAGTTGAGAGTTATGAAGGTACCCTGTCCTAAATAAATGTACAGAACTAGTGATATTAGGTGGACAGGTGTGAAGAAAGACGTGATGACAAATGACAAAACATGTATAAGTCAAAAGCATGTACCTCGATAACTGTGAATGAATACTTATGCCCTGTGATAGTCAATGTGGAAGGTTAATAGAAACAAAATAAATGTGTCCCTCAGGGTGTTATGCAGTGTCCCCGATACAGTATTCAGTCTCCCACACTCGCATGTGAGTTCTGCCACTGACGGAAAGTGCAAATACCGGCAAACACATAAGGTAGATGATAGCATAATATGTTTTGATTAGCACCTGTTGGCTTTTGTGAGGAAAACAACACTCTGGGCGGGTGTGTCCTGCAAAAGGAATGTAATGGTAGCTGGCCTGTGATTTCTTCTTATGTGTAGTGGTGTAATAAAATAATATATCTTGTATCAGAAACAGATACACATTATAGGAAAGAGTATTATCGACTATACTACTACAAGAAAAATCTGAAGGTATGAAAAGCGCTGAAATAGTCAGTTTAGTATTGACTGCAGGTATGTGTTGACTTGTCAAATGTCACAGCTGTATATATAGTACCTATAGGGCTGTCACCTTTACAAATGATGAAAGTGGGTGCTGCTCTGTAGAAATGTAAGACGTAGCAGGTAAAAACATACCTACAGCCATGCATACTCCACAAATAGACATATTAGCACACAGCAAAGCTTAGGCCAGGATTCATGGAACCTTGGCTGGAATGTACGAGTAGAGTAAGAGCAGAGCAAGACAAGATGTCTGCCGAGCTATTCAGCAATATCCTGGAGGGGCGTGTAAGACAGCCCCTAAAATGAACGTTGCACGGACAATGTTAGGATATGCAAATTACCCCATTTGTAGGTGAAAGCTATGCAAATTATGTAAATTTGCAATACATGAAACAGTAAGATGTCCGTGCAAGAGTAGAGTTATGTGCAGAAATGTACCCGGATGTTAACCGAGTTACGTTCTGCAAGTAGCTAAATAGAGCAATGTCAGCTGCAAATAAAGGATGCATTTAGTTGAAGAAGCATGCCAATGGCCAAATATAAGGCCAGTGGCATTTTTTCCATTGGAATTAGTAAAACTCTATTTGTCCTCCCCCGATCTCTGATGTTTAAGCGTAGCGCAGCGACGCAAAAATGCGCTGCGCTGTCAAAACAAGAAAAATATTTAAAATATACAT
The DNA here is from genome assembly GCF_019279795.1 of Protopterus annectens. NCBI lineage: Eukaryota > Metazoa > Chordata > Ceratodontiformes > Protopteridae > Protopterus > Protopterus annectens. The sequence continues at coordinate 681,554,128 of NC_056739.1, read as the reverse complement.
ACAAATTGTAATTTTAGTTAAAAGTTACTATGCCATGCAGGTGAATGGCAAGCTGAAGACAACATGGCTACTGAGTACTGGTTGCTATGTGTGGAAGTGCTCTGTCAGAGATGTAACCAAGCATTAATAGGCAATCCAATGCACTTGAGGCTGAGGATAGTGAATCACAATTTGTCATGCCATATGGGCCAAGCCACTACAGTGTAAGAGTAGGTTAAGGGGACTATCAGAGTAGAAGATAGGTGACATCATGAGTGTGTATGTATAAAACACTGTAATCTTATCGGAGCAGTGTGTCACATGTTTGTTGTCAGTTACTCATCAGTGGAAGAGGTGTGTTATGATGATTTATCCTAGGTAAGGTCAGGAAACGGACGGTGTATGCCATGGATATCACTGAAGTTTCTTGCAAACCTGCTTACAGTGTGTTCACGCCTGTGTGCGCCTGTAAGCCCGAGTAAGCATGTATGCATGTGTCAGCCCGTGTGCATGCGTTGAAGAACAAGTAAGCTAGTGTAAGAATGTTGAAGCCCGTGTAATGTCGTGTAAGCCAGTGTATGCATTTGTAAGCATGTATAAATCTGTACTACACACATCACACACATGCTACACACTCTGAAACACATGCTGCCAATACTACACACATCAGTCAAATGGCACATGGATGGATAATAAATCTTCAGAATTAATAGTGCTGTAAACTATACTACATTGATGGTCATAGCTGCAATGCATCATGCCTGCTTACATACACCTAGAAGTATATCGCACTTTGTGTTAACAACATTTTAACATTAATACAGTGCTATAAAGCCACCTTGTGCATCAGCACCATGTTAGTCTGTTCCTGCATCAATGTTACACATTACAGGTGGTGGCACAATTGCCATCACATGCACAGGGTATGGTGTTTCTTTTCCAGAGCCTGTCATTGAGCCATCCAATCAACATGTAAGTATGTGTGTGTGTGAGGGACAATAGTGTTTGCATGGCCAAATGTTGATGCAATGTGTGTGTGTATGTGTTAGCCCTAGCTGTTTGTTTTATGTGTGTGTGTCTGCATGTACACAGTTTCAGCATGTGTCAGCCATATACAGGAGGTTGTGGGACAGTCACAGACCATACCTGCCAGGCTGTACAGATCGCCATTACTGGCCATGGACACCCCTCCATGCATTCAACAATATTCCAGTCCTGCACCTGTCAATGTATACACATACATTCTTGGGATCTGTATCACAACCTGTGGATAAATGTGAGTCAGTAATGTTAGCCTCATTTGCATAGTATTGTCAGTTAATACATAGTTATATGAGCAATACTCATCCTCCAAAGTAATAACCACTGCTGACTTTTGCTGAGATGTGCACACGACCGTTTAAAGGTGCTGTACTATCATTGTTTTCAATGTCCCTTGTAATACCCAGCAACAAAATAACTGGTCACTACACAACTATAACCCAGGATCACTACAGCACACAGTATGTGCACTGTCACAGATCCATAGCAGATTTACATACATCAAAGGTGATCATGTACAGATAATGCAGCACATTCAATAGTGCTAATATCCACATACATATCTATATCTATATACATTACATATATGTATATATATATATATATATATATATATATATATATATATATATATATATATACATACACACACACTTGGCAGGGGTGAGATCAGAACACAGACCTAACTACATTATCACACTACAGCATTACGCATTTACAGAACATGCTACCGTGATTACTAGATCACAGCATTCACACAGGCATACGTCTAGTTTGCTGGCATCAGCATCAAAGGCAAAGACGCTGTACGGATTCTAGGGAGAGTGAATTGTGTAAAAGCAATTTACTGTTGTCATGCAGCGGGAAACTCACACACACACAAACACACATGTGGCAGGATTGGGATTAGAACACAGACCAAACTACCTTATCACATTACAGCATTACGCATTTACAGAATGCGCTACTGAGATTACTGAACACAGCACTCCCAGAGGCACACTTCTAGGTGGATGACATCATCTGCAAAGGCAAAGATGCTGATAGGGAATGTATGTGCTGTGAGGCATCTAAAAGCATTACTGTGTCCCCAGAAAGCTGGAAACACACACACACACACACAAATGGCAGGGCTGGGAGTTGAACATACACCTAACTACCTTACCACAGTACAGCATTACGCATTTACAGAACGAGCTACCAAGATTACTGAACACAGCACTCCCAGAGGCATACTTCTAGGTGGGTGACATCATCCGCAAAGGCAAAGACACTGATAGGGAATGTATGTGGTGTGAGGCATCTAAAAGCATTACTGTGTCCCCAGGCAGCTGGAAACACACACACACACACACACACACACACACACACACACACACACACACTTGGCAGGGCTGGGAGTCAAACATACACCTAACTACCTTATCACACTACAGCATTAGGCATTTACAGAACGCGCTACCGAGATTACTGAACACAGCACTCCCAGAAGCATACTTCTAGGTGGGTGACATCATCCACAAAGGCAAAGATGCCGATAGGGAATGTATGTGGTGTGAGGCATCTAAAAGCACTACTGTGTCCCCAGGCAGCTGGAAACACACACACACACAGAGGCACACACTTGGCAGGGCTGGGAGTCGAACATACACCTAACTACCTTATCACACTACAGCATTATGCATTTACAGAATGAATTACCAAGAGTACTGAACACAGCACTCCCAGAGGCATACTTCTAGGTGGGTGACATCATCCGCAAAGGCAAGGACGCCGATAGGGAATGTATAGAGAGTGAGCAGTCTGAAAGCATATTACTGTCCCAAGGTAGATGTAGACAAACACATGGCAGTGGTGTGATTGGGGCAACTAAATATCTACAGAGCACTACAACAACACTACATAGATACGGGACGTGCCACAGACAGTAGACCCTGCAAGACAGTCAACACGTGTGTTCAATGTAGGCATCCATTGTGACGTTAAAAATGGACATCTGTTGCCTGGATGTCCACCATCACTATACAGGATGTCAATGGCCATGCCCATACACAGAGGCACATCACCGACACAAGGTGTCACTGGCCATGCCCACATGCTTAGTATCACACGTCTGTTTGGAATGTAATCTACACAACGGTGTACTGAGCATGCTCACACACAGCAGTTGCAAAGGGCCGTCTTGCATGCACACGGATTCTAAACATGTAAGGGCGCAGTTTGGAATGTACTGTGTGTCCAACTACACAACGGCGTACTGGGCATGCTCACACACTTAGCAGTTGCAAAGGGCCATCTTGCATGCACATGGATACTAAACATGGAAGGGCACAGTATGGTATTACTGTCACCATGTACATGAAGACCACTCACATGTATTGACCAGTACACACTCAGGAGCCATCACAGATGTCTGAGGTGCAGATCACAGAGGTACACACCGCAGTCTACAATGTAGCTTTCAGACATCACCATATCGTTGAACCAGCAATACACAGCCATACATCAACACAACACCGTGTGACTCATGACCAGTGGACTGTACATAGGTGTACAGCAACTGTGCAGACTACACATGTACCGTCAGGGTTCCATCATGTGTTATGCATTGAAATGATACCACTGTACATAACCAGGTCGGCTCTACACATACCAGGGGCCCTGGGTCTTACACAGCTGTGACAGATGACTGTTGCTGTACACCAATGAACACACATGTTTGGATATGTCATACATGTAATTGCAGTGGATATGTGCATGGACCACACACACAACACATATGTACATAGCATAGCTTTTGCTGTCCTCCATGAAGACAAGTGGCTACAGCAATCATACGCATGCAAATGGAAGGTGGGTCCATGGCTGTTGAATGCTAACAGTACATGAGGTAGCAATGTTGACCGAGGACACATTCCCTCTGTATTAGTTACTCATGACACCCATCATATCATACAACAGTTCATGTGTTATGTATGTCAACACACATGTCCACCAATTGCAATGCATACAAACATGGCTACATGACAGGCATGTAGGACCAACACACATGTGCAAACTGTAGTGTGCATGCAGCTACCATGCATGTGCAGTAGCTGATGTAAGTAACTCATCTGTGCCTAACTACAACATGCAGTTGCAATGCAGCCCCATCATTGACACCTGTATATGGTGACATACTGACAGTACGGTAGGATGTACATCAGGTATGGATGGATGTGTGTACATAAAGTGGTGATCCACCTGTGTAGATGGATGTTCGTCGGGGATGGCTCACAGGTGTGTCACACACCATCCTATCATTACATGTGCAAACAGTACGCTATGTTACTGTTACTTGACGGTGAATACATAAACCTACACAGCTGTCGGGTGTTACCGACTGTACATCACTTGACACCTGTAACACTTACATCCTCCCATGTGCATATAGCAGCACAATTGCCGGACCTAGTGTTGGTACACATAATGTGGCCAATACTGCTGCATGTCTGTCAGATGTATCATCATATAGCAGGTGTATCATTCACAGTACTGCCATGTGTGTTTGCATGTGTGACCATATATGTCACATATGGTGGGGAATACATCCCAATTGTTACACACCCCTGTACACTGTTGTAGACATCTGTACATACTACAGTGTGGAAAGCATGATGTAGGCAGGTGTGGTGTGTGTATCACACACATCAGCTATCCGTATGTGTATGACATTTGTGGTCTCCACAGTATGTGTGTGTGTGTGTGTGTGTGTGTGTGTGTGTGTGTGTGTGTGTGTGTGTGTGCATGTGTGTATGTATGTATGGCTGTCTGGTGCATGGAGTGAGGGTGTATGCCACCATACAGAACACACACAGGATCCCTAACCCCTCATGGTGATGCAGTCTTCTACCCTGTTGATGCCATCGGTCTCAGCCGTACTGGCTACCTGTACATGTCCTTTCTCTGTGTCGTGTCATGTGGGTGCACAGTACTGTGAGGGTGATGACCACATAGGCAAGTGTCCTCACCTCAACACTATGGGGTGTGCATTATAGTGTTGTTGACACCGTGAGTGTGGGCCGTTTCCTGTAATGTGACAGTGTATTACTGCTACACAGTGAGGCATCATGCTATCAAGTGGCCTCTAATGTTATCATTGGTCAGACCGCTGTGTACAACCCCTGCACCATGTCAACATACCTGTGATGTGACCTGGTATGGATGTCACGTCTCTAGCCACGGTAGCCTATTAAACTTCACACATGCTGCTGGATCAGTATATGTCTGGACATCTGTGGTATGTTAGACTTTCCAGCAGTCCGGTTGAGGCTACGTATAGCATGCTGATATTGCCATACGTGCCTGTGAGTACTCTACAGTTACACATGGAAGACTGCAAACACTGCTACCTGTAGGCACATGCAAGTAGACCATAAGGATGGAACCAGGGCATCATTACCAACATGCTGTTACTGTTGTTACTGAGACACATACTGTGAACATATAACAATGCATGCTACACCTGTACTACATGGTATGTCTGGTGCGTGTCAACAGTACACAACTAATGCAATATACACTTCTCTCACTATTCTTACACAACTAATGTAATATACACTTCCCTCACTAGTCGTACACAACTAATGTAATATACACTTCTCACTATTCTGTTCACCCCGTGCATCAGACCATTTGAGCATGCCCCTGCACCGATGGTGTGGATGACAGGGATGCAGCACAGGCTTCATCATATGCACAGGGTGATAATGTTTGCCAGGGGCATAGGCTGCACCAATGGGTGACATCATGTGTGTGGGTAAGGGCCGGTGATATGATTGGACATGTCTGTTCAGTATGCATGTGAGTGTCGTGGTGCCCTACAGATGTATTTGCTGTGTGCGTTTATGTGTGCACACAGTTCTGCCTTTTGTGAGGCCTACACAGGGGTATTATTGAAAGCTCCAGATTGTACAGACCAGGTTGTACAGCTGACTGTGTCTGGCCATGGCCATGTGACCTGTGCCTGCCAGGGGTTGCACAGGCACTACCAGGCGGAGGTACAGATTGGCTACTGTCCGACGACACATGTCCATTGGAACATTGTCCCCACTGGGAACATCCAGGGCCATGTCCATGTGGCCTGCTGTGTCCTGGTGTGGACAGCGCAGCACCAGCTGCACTGCTACTGCTACTGGCACTATGGGAGCGGGTATGTGCAGTGGCATGCTCATGTTGACCTGCACTAGGTGGTGTAGCTGGCCTACATCCACGTGGCCTACGCCTCACTCCTACCAGATATTCCAGCACAGACAGCTCACGCTCGTGGACTGCCATACCACGGTCAAGGATTCTGACCATGTCACCCAATCGCCTGTCCAGAACATCAGCAATCTGCTGTTGAGCATTTGCCAATGCCTGGATGTTGTCATTTAGGGTACGGATAGCAGCCCTCTGCAGCCTCTGCACTTCTCTGTTCTGCTGTTCAGCACATGCCTGTGCCGCCATTACAGTCTGGAACATGCATCTGGTGATACCAGCTGCTGCGCTCTGTCCTGCAGGTGCATGTCTGCCAGAGGTCCTCCTACGAGCAGCACCGGCCACATGCCTGTGTGGCACATCTGCAGACATTACACTGACACCATGGTGTGGAGACACACCTTCTGTAGCCTCCACATGTTCCTGTTCCATGCTAACAGACGCTGACTGTCCTTCCTCTATGGCCACTGGCGATGCGGTATGTGTTGGCAGCAGAACTGTGTGCGAGGAAGAGGGGGACATAGCTGGGATGGCAACCATTGGCACAGATTCAGCCCCTGACAACCCTGCCTGTACCTCATGCATATGTTCATCACGGCTAGTATCTGTGGGGATACTAACATCAGATGGACCGCAGGAGGGTAACGCACCTACATCACCTGTGAATGCAAAGAAAGACTTTAAATTACAATAGACACACACACACACACACACAGACACACACACACACACACACACACACACACACACACACACACACACACACACACACACACACACACACACACACACAGACAGACACACACACAGACAGACACACACACAGACAGATACACACACAGACACACACACACACACACACACACACACATACATACACACAGACACACACACACAGACACACACCCACACAGAAACACACACACAGACACACACACACTCACACACACACACACACACACACACACACACACACACACACACACACACACACACACAGACACACACATGTACAGACACACACACACACACACACACACACACACACACACACACACACACACACACACACACACACACACACACACACACACAGACACACACCATGCATGTCATTTGACAGATAGCATACAGCGTGCCTGTGATACAACAGATGGCATGCAGCTCAGACATTAATAGTGTTAGTAAGCATACCCCCTGGGGTGCACACTACAGCAAGCAAGTGTCATGTCAGTAGCCATGCAGTTCACACAATCATGGTAGTATGCATGCATCCCCGTGATACACCATGTGGACCAGAACAGGATAACGGTACACATGGCTGACGTGACCTTGTCATGTAATCTGCTGACGTGTGCATTAACACGCATACATGTCTGACACAATGGTGTCCTGACACATGTACATCATCGTAATGGGCATCACATTGCAGTGTTGTCTGTATGCCCTAAAGGTAGAATGCATGTTTAGCAAATGTGCATGTGCATGGAAGGGTAGTGTGAGCCGTCTACATTGCTCTACAGTGTGAAGTACAGACACTGTGCCATTGCATGGCATCATCAGGCATCTATATTGCTATACAGTGCATAATATGTACACATTGCATAGCCATAACTGCATGCATACCCATGACATAACTGTGGATTGTGACCCACGATGCTGAGGTGTATACACACCAAACCATGCTGTGTCATGTGACAGGTCACTGGAGGACCTACAGATGACACCCCTGCACAACAACTACAGAGTCTTAGCTGCCTGACAACCATGCCCACACATAGCGGACTTGTCAATTCACCATGTCCCACATGACATTGATGTACCACACACACGAGATGCACAGCTAACGGTGATGTCCTACAACAGCAAGGGAAATGTACTGTATCTGTGGCCTGATGTGGTGTCAATGTCTGTGGAAGCTGTAGAGGTGACTACTGTCATGCTATGACACAGGCGTGATGTTCAACACATTTTATATGGTAGACGTCAGTGACTCCTCCACTAGCTGTGCACAGGCTTTTAGGATGTCCAGTGTACCACATCAACTGTATAATTGGTCAACTAAGGCTATAATTGCACCATTTGTGGACAATGTGAAACAGGGTGTATACACATCATATCTACTGTGTGGCTACATATCTCTGGCCATCCCCCATGGCCATGTGTGCACATGCGTATGATAAATGTGTGTGATGGCCATCTATCACACAAGTCTGTGTTGTCCCATATGACATACACCCATAGATGTCAGATATGTCACCATTCACAGGGCTATGCAGACAACAGGTTGTATGTGTGGTATGTGGGGTATGGGTTATGAGATAGTGTGACATTATTGCAGCCAATACACTACGTGTCTGGGACATGTCAGATGGCACATCACAATGTGTGCACCCATTGCAGGGGCATATAACACAATGGTGACTCCTGTGGGCTGCCCATATCACAGCTCACTGTGTGGTACTGTTCGCATACCACGTGTTGTTCCAATGTATAGTACATAAGCCTCCATTGTAGAACACCTCCACCATTGTATGCACAGCTGACCACACATGTAGCAATGACAAATACTGCAGTTTCATGTTGGTGTATCATTTCATTTGTATATATTGCACATGGGTGGCCTGTGTGAATGATGGGTGATGCGACCTGTATATCATGAATGGAATGAACATCAAGTGTACAAGTGTTAACTGGCCACATGGCGAATAGATCTATGCTTTAACATGCCTGATACTGATGACAGTCTCACCTGCAATGGACTCATGTCTGTGCGGCATGCCAGAGGTACCTGTATAGGGGTGACACAGCAGTATGAACATTATACCAAAGAAAGGGATGGTGCCAAAAAAAAACAATAAAACTGAAAACAAGCACCTTGAATCAAAGGTGGCAACCGGCTTTAATAATAAATAATGAATTACACAAATATTCGGCTTAGTCAGAGCCAGTACAGTACAAAAATACACACAAGTAAACAGTAATAATAAATAATACCTTTGGTGTTACAGTTAACATATTTATTTAATACTAGTTTTCTTTTTCTTACTGACAAATAAAACTGTTCACCCGTCACTAAGTAAGAACAGAAACTGTAGGTTCCACATTTGTATAAACCCTTTTTTTTACTCAAAATACTCTTTGAACCAAGTCCATTTCCACCCCTTTCTAATACATTTTTAATAGTATTTCCTTTACAATAAATATATTTAGGATCATTGTCAAAAATGTACCTTAAATCTGAAAGTTTTGCAAAATGTTTCCATTCCTTATTTATAATTCTCCTTACCAGTCCAGACTGACCATCATATGTAGTTATGATACCTGGACTGTAATTTTCTTGTGCTTTTTCTCTTAAACTGTTTTCATTGTCTGTAAGTATTTTACTTAACATTGGAGCAAATCTACCATTCCTTCCTTCCACTACCTCTTTCAATATCTCGTCTAGCAGGTCTGCTGGGTAGCCTCTGTCAGCAAATAATCTCATCAAAACTTTACTTTCTTCATGAAAAATCTCATTGTCTGAGGTCATCCTGCTAAGACGTACTAATTGACCTTTCACTACACTTTTTTTCTGATAATGTGGGTGTGAACTCTTGTAGTTTAGGTAGGAATTGGAAAACGACTCTTTTCTAAAAATCCTAGAAGTGAAACCGTCATCTTTCTTTTTAATGTTCACATCTAAATAATTCAACTCATGTTCATCAAATTTATATGTAAAATGTAGAAAACTAGTCGTGTCATTGAGGTATTCTGTAAAAGACTCAAAGGTTTCTTTGTTCCCCTTCCATAAAAAACACAAATCATCTAAAAATCTACCATAAAAAACCCATGAATCTCTGTATGCGGAATTTAAAACAAAGTTGTTTTCCCAGAAGGCCATAATAATATTAACATAAGTTGGGGCACAATGTGCTCCCATTGCTACCCCTTTAACTTGTTTAAAATATTCGCCTTCAAAAAAAATAAAGTTGTTCTTCAAAATTATTTCCATCAGGACAAGTAAAGTTCTAAATTCATTGTGAGTTATCGCCTGGTAACCCACCAACATCTCTTCAAACCATTCTAGTCCAACATCATGTGGGATACTGGTAAATAAATCTACCACGTCTAATGTTCCAAAAGTCACCATCTCAGAAAATAAAGAGTGATGACATTTCCTCAACAGATCCCATGAATCTTTCAAAATATTCACATTATTTTGAACCAATCCTTTTGTTTTTAAATCTACATATTTTGCTAAGGGTGCTGTCACCGAGCCTTCTGCTGATACTATCACTCTTAAAGGGGGGGTTTGTGACGTCCTTATGTACCTTTGGGATACCAAAAATGGAGGGTACTTTTGGTTTTTCCACATTTAAATATTTAAATGTGTCTAAATCTATTAACCCCTCCATTAATAAATCATTCAAAAGCATTTGTATTTTTTGATATGCTATGTTAATCTCATTAACAGATATTCTTGTATATCTTTCTGAATCATTTAATATTTCCATCATTTTTCCTTCGTACATGATGTGATCCGTCAATACTACTCCCCCACCTTTATCAGGCTTCATAACCCTTAAGGTTCTATCTTTACTAATTTCCATAAGCATTTCTTGTTCTGTCATAGATAAATTGGGTTTCACGTAGTGCTGTCTCAGAGCACTTCTTAAAACAGTTTCCACAGTTGTTTCAAAATTTTTCAACTGTGGATGTAGTGGTGGATTAAAAGTGCTAGTATGTGTTAAACTGTTTTCTTTTGCTTCAATTTTCTTGCCATTAAAGAATAACTCTAAATTATTTTTCCTAATAAATAATTAAAAATTTTTAATTTAAAATAATTTAAATAATTTAAAATAATTTAAAATAATTTAAATAATCTAAAATACAAGTGTTAACTGGCCACATGGCGAATAGATCTATGCTTTAACATGCCTGATACTGATGACAGTCTCACCTGCAATGGACTCATGTCTGTGTGGCATGCCAGAGGTACCTGTATAGGGGTGACACAGCAGTATAAACATTATCCATGACTGTATGACAGCCACAGGGTGCACTGTGCATGTTAACACATTCGCCTGTACAATAGCATATAGTATGCACATGTGTGCATACACAGGGTAGCATACTGTAGTATGCAGCATGTGTGTCCACATACCATGCATATGTTGTTACATTACATAATGTACAGTGACACATGCACATAAATGGGATATAGTAGCCATATGTGCAGTACTGACTTACCAGGAAACTCCAGGCTCATTGCTTGGGAGACACCCACCTCCATGATGGCAGCTAGTGTTTGTGGATGCTGTTCTGAGGGTGTCCCCAGACTGGCCAGTAGCTCCTCAGTGTGTGTGAGTGGGGGCTGGGTTGGTGACCAACCACCTGTTCCACCTTGTTCCCTGGTGATTGCAGTGGCACGCTGTTTTGCATGTCATATCAAGTCCGTAGAGTGTCTGCGCACCTGCTGGTAGGTGCGGTTATGGCCACCCACATCATTCACCCTCCTGCGAAGATCCTGCCACAGGTCGTCTCGCTGCTGGGCATGCTGTGGCACATGGCTGAACAACACCTCATAGTTCTCATGGAGGTACGGGATGAGGACATCATCCTCCTGGCGGCTGTATGCTGGAAGACGTGTACGAGGCATTATCTGTAAGACATAATGATGGTGACAGGTCACAGTTTCAGAGATGTACAGAGATACTGCTGCACATACATTTCTATGACATCTAGTACATCTGCACACTTATCTTTGCAAATCATCATGACACTGACATGACTGACATGTTTGTGTCACACACATGTAACACCCGTTATGCATTGGATATCATCACTATACATGTGTGTCACCTCATTACAGTATTCATACTCCATGTGAATGCTGTCTTGATGTGGACATGTCTGTTTGCCTGCACTGGTATTCTTACCTATCTGCACATGCCTGGATGTGTCCACGGTAATGCTGTTGACCTTGATGCTGTGTATATGTCACATATCAACACAGACACAGCCTTAATGGACTTGAGCAGTGACAATGCACACATACGCATGGAAACCTGTACATGCATGTGTTTTGCCATATACATCTACACAGCACTGTACAGCTGTTCAACATCCTGCCACAAATCGCCTGTGTTGCACATGTGATAAACATGGGACAATGGCTAGTCGGACATCATTCGCAGGGATGGTTATCAACTATGGCATGTACGGGCAAGGTTTCCTAGCTATATCTGACAGCCATTATGCCACCGCGAGGTGCATCAGTGCCACATTACTGATCCAGACAGGTGATACTACATCTACCATGTGGTCATCACACCATGTATGACAGGGATGGCATGTGCAGCTTTGATGGACAGGGTTGCATGGTATGGTGGGAGTATGTCACATGTATGGCACAGGGATCTGTCCAGCATGTGGCGATCCTAGTATTAGGATGGTGGCTGTCCATGACGTATGTCTTTCAGATCATGATATGGACATGTAGCATGTCCAACATCATAGTGTAGCAAATGTCCTTATGCAAGGTAGACAGCATGCTGCATAGTGGAGGTGAGGATTGTGAAGGCTGGTATCACCCATCCACGCATGGCCATTACCCCTTAACGGTGATATGTGGTCCAATATTGGTCACCCAAGCACTGTGTATGCCTGTCCAATGATCTCTATGCTCATGGCTGGCACCCTGTCATGACATGGTTACCTCATATGACTACCTAAGGGGCCTGGAGACATCACCAAGTCAGGGAGGTGTACTGCACAGCACCATCCCTTACACAGTGTCCATAATGTTGACCACAGCCTAGGTGGTAGTTAATGGGTACAGGGATGTTCACCTAGCGGTGACAATGCTGATATCATCCATCAGAATGTGCACATATGTCACACACCTCACCCACACAGCCCATTCTGTATGTTGTTCACAACACTGAGACAGCTACTGCTCATAGGTCATGGCCATTCACATCCTTACATACACAGATGCCTGACATTTGTCTGTGTGGTATGGGTTACAATGAGGGTGGAGTACAACACATTAAACCTGTTTTACTGTAGCTGGCACTGGTGTGATATGCACATGTCACTCTGGCACCTTTTGTAGTTGTGGGTCTGTCAACAAGCCACTGGTAGAACACTCCTGTGACATGCAAAGGTATTTGTAATCAAACATCCGTACTGTCTTGTACATCTGTACTGCTAACATCTACATTAATAATGGTTCATGGACATGCAGACCATACTCAGCAGGGTTATAGTGTGGTGCCACCAATTATGATTGTCGTCACCACTTCTGGGTTGATATTATCCAACACCCTATCTGTATTGTATGTTCATGCTCAGCACTTGTTCAGAACTTGTGAGCATGTCATGAGCTACTGATTAATATAGCACCCATTCCACACCATTTCTCACAGGTACACTGTTTGTCCTCACATTTCCAGCTTGCTTACAGTACAACAGCTGTTGTACACACGTAACTCACATATCCTGTGAGACATGGTTGTATATACAGGCATGTCACGTACCAGTGCTATTGCCTGTCTATATGATGTATATGTCGTACATGTGGCAATAGAGCAATTGTCTCATGTACACAGTCAATGCTCACCTACCAACATACGACACAACAGCCTGTGGGGGATGCACATATGCAGCCCTGCTGGGGGTAATGCTGTCACCAACCCTGACTGCACCTGACAGTCATGTGGGGATGTGTAACATTCGCAACACACCCCACTCATCACATAGTGTCACATGATCTCCACCACAGGCCACACATACGAGGACAACTTGTGCAGTACCTCTCCATACTCTGTGTGGGCACCAAAGGCAGCCCCATCACCAATCACAACAACACCAACTTATAGCCCACAGACTCATGTGTGTCCATCACATACAGCCAATAGGGTGTTATAACATACACAACACACCAGTCATAGGTGACTCTGTAGGTGGTCACACTGCTGTTCCACTCAGCAGGCTGCACAAGGTGATAGTCACTTACATCTTGCTGCCGGGTAACTGGTTCTGCAACATAACCTATGCACCCATGACACACCTCACCAGGTATGATGTGACTGTCATTCTCCATGTTAGTGTGACTGCCCTGAGATGCAACTTCACAGACTATGTGTGCAGGGACATGCAATAGCTCACCAGTCTTGTAGCCCTGAAGGTGTGGGCCAAGACCTGGGGAGCATTATGCATTCATCTGGACCTGATACCACTGTACAACGACTGACTGTGTCACATTAACATCATGACATGGGTACCTCATATGACTACCTAAGGGGCCTGGAGACGTCTATGCTTCTGCTGTCATTCCACAGGCATCTGGTATCTGTCCGCTTTGACTGACCTGGTCAAACGACATGATGCTTTGGCACAGTTGACCTGCACCTGTCAGCCCTGGGAGTACAGGTCACATGTAAGGCTCTTGCTGCTTCTATACTGCCTGTCTTGCACAGTTTCCAATAACAATCACCACCAGAACGGGAACTGGCAAGCAAAACATGGGGTCATGTGATGCAATGCTTGACATCTTCCTCTGTGATGCACGCAGGCAAGGCACACCTTATAATGCACCACTTCAATATCTCTGCAGTAACTGGGACCTGCCTCTAGGCTCTGCAGAGCACACCTGCAATGACAGGTTTTAGACAGACCATACCTTTCAGGCACGTACCTGGACCGGCACACCCACGGCTGAGGTGTTCTCATATTCCACTATGTTGTACACACATCCTGGCTAGTTACTTAGCACAATGCAGCAGAGGTGCTCCACGTGCAACTAACTGTGTCCAGAACTGCTATACACATTGTAACAAGCTACGGATTCAACAACATACCCCACGGTTACCAGACCTAATTTGTTGGTGTACTGGATAGTAGGGCTCAGACAGCTACTACTGATGTGAGACTGACACTACCCCACACTTAACTGGGATAGCCACTCATGTACCGACACATTAGGCCAACGCTGTCTGTGAGTCATAACCTCCACTCAGCTGAATCAACCCATACACACCACCTCCATGACCAACATTATGCTTGACATGAACACTACCAACATGTGACTGGTGTTCCACACCTGGGGTTATCCCCTCATTGGTGGATTCCGAACATATGCTAATCAGCCTTGTTAGCCACATCCCGGCACCACACCCTTCACGGCATACACATTACATGAGTACTACAACACCTACTACAGATGTCATATGACAGCGGGTAGCTCACTGGTCAGCCTCGGTAGGGCCATGGGATCCCTCGTCACATACTCCAAAACTAGCTACATAAACATTACTGCGACACATTCTGGGGTGTACCACAAGGCATTATGGTGGTATGTCAGTAGTCAATTGCAATACCTATATCTGCTCTCACATACAACAGTCACTCATGAACATTACAGAACCAGGTGATGTTGGCAACAAGCTGGCGGATGGATGCAATGCTAACATTACACCCTCTCACTCACTACAGGGCCACAATCCATGCAGGAACATTGCGGTGTCCCTGTGGTCACACCTACATAGTACTGACCTGCACTCTATATGTCCTGGGACACTGGCCCCATGTCTCCTTCCAAAAACCCAGGCTGTGATGTCCACAACCCTCTGAATGACATGTCTCCCACTAGGCCACCATATTCAGTAATAGCCTTGTATCAGACATTGTGGCCCCTGAATGGCACATAGCAACAGTTATCACATTCCACACAGGTGGTGCCACAATGCACAAGTGGAACTATTGCCCTTCACACCTGACTGGACTGTTCTGCACGGCTATGGGGCACATCATCATGGACATCATTCACAGAGACATTGTTGGGCTCCGGTCCTTTGATGCCACCCGGGTTGGACTTGTTAAGGCCAGAGCATGACTCCTGCACCTGGTGGACTCCTTTAATACAGTTACCAGGGTAGTTGATGATGGTACGGGGGTCCACGCAGCCTACATTGTCCTCTCATTGCCTTTCAGCACCGTTCTCCATTCTGGTATTGACAACATACACATCCACCTGCACATCGTACCCTATGTCTCAGGATGTTATGCAACGTGGCTCATGGACAGGACACACACAATGAGGGTAGCATACCATAGTACCTACTGCATTTCAGTTACACTTAGCATACCATAGTCCTCAGTCATAGGGCCCCTCATGTTCGGTATATGCTTCCCTGAGGTACAGGCTAGCACAGAGGGACTTTCCCTGCCTAGCTTTACAAACCACTGCATACATAGCACCATGACTGATCCATCAGCTGATACTGACTCCATCCATACGGGTGTCACTGTGATGGATACCTGATATGAATATCATGGCCTCAAGCTGCATGACACAAGGTGCATGACATCACCTTTGCATTACACCATTCACCCAGTGACTATCACATAGGTGGTAGTCCCCTACATACATGTCACATTGTACGTAATCATAGTACACACGTATTTTGTACCCACTCCTGTGATTACCATATTGCCACTGTGGTGTGGATATCCTTCTACGTGGCCACACTTATCTGTACTGGGTGTATAGCTGGTACATAGGCACCCATTGTACCTCTGAACTCAAGACTTCTACACACATTCAAAGGTACAACACCCCATTTAGGATGTACCTTACACAACAGCTACAGCTTTACATACCACAACATTAACACACCATGATGTTTATTGAGCTCCGACAGTTAAAGTATGCAGCTGAACTACGGACACCATGTCTGTACACATTTGCATACTACATACTCAGGGGTGACCTCTGCTGAACAGACAGTGCCCATGTCCACAACAATATTAATGGATATACTCTGCATACGTAACATAAGCAAAAGCCACTGTGAGCAACATGCTCATGGATATGTGCACACATGCAACGATGAGTGGGATGTGCTTGAGGGTTACTTTCCCAATCCAGACACTCACCATGCTTTGGAACATGATTCCTATGTACATCATGCAGGGACACTCAGTAGCACTGTTCATGTGATACCTCACTTGGTGGATGGGAGACACATGTATGCCAGGGATCACTGCAGTGGCTGTACTGTGCAGAGGTGCAGGTAACACATGGCTCTGCTGTTCACAGGACACTACCCTAGAGAGGTGCCACTGGTGTGAACACTGTAGTTGTGCTTACACATAGACTTGCCAGACTGCATAGTACCCCACTATGAACCTGTGAAGCTATTACATGTCCTTTGTGCATGGTTACTTTGTAGCCCTTCCATTTAGATTAGCTATCATGCTATTACAATGTCCCATGACTACAAGCCATATGTATCCTGTTATTGTACATGCCAATAGAGGATACCTTTGGTATGCATGATATGCCTGTTATGCTGTGTAGCATATCTGACATATCTACCTACAATACTATACATTACACATATTTTACATAGTATCCCATAATGCAAAGCATACTTGCACAGTGGGACCACCTTCGACATGTTATTGTCATTATATGCCCATACACATGCCTACTGTGACAGTATATCAACATATACTATCCCCTGCTATGGCACGTACTTGTTGGACATACCCTACCACTGATGGTGGGTGGTATGGAATTGTTCTGTTTAAAGTCCTCATGTAGCATCCCTTGTGGTGTCTGTGATGTTTACCTTGTGGCCCACTGCTGGACGCACAATTTCTACAAGCGTTAGTATGCTCAGCAGGACATCACTACATAAATACCTTTTCCCACTTTATGCATTGCAGACACTTTTAATTAATGCAAACCAGGCTATACATACACTTACATTGAGTGTTCTACATACCTTGTTATCGTTCCAGACTTTCGTCTCTCTTACACTGTTTAAACAGTTATATGGTATGAGCATACGGTTTGAATGTCTGGCAAGTCATCCTTATATATGTCGATACCTGTAATATGTGGTTTCCTGCCACCAATTGGTGTTCCTGAGTGACTAATTACTTGCACATCAGCTGTGCAGCTACTCCATTCGCCAATTACATGGCAACAGTGGGGTATAATTGAATTCTCCACTTGGGCGTTGCCCATTTGCCCTACCTTCGGGGAGACGGCCTGTATTGTGTTTTGTTGTGTGTAATTGCAACTGCTATGTGTAGAGACAAGTATAGTTTGGATTCATGTCCCCCGTAGATTGTGTTTGACGGCTAGAGTATGTGGTTCAACATGTGGGTGTACCTGTCATCCCAACCGTCTGATAACGGACTATTGCAAACAAAACCTGTAACATCGCCGTTTGTTCCATTATACAATGGTTACAATTTTGCATGGCGCCTTTAATTGTGTCTCTCACAAGGTATGTTAATGGTTCTGCAGATGTAATTGACTGACTGGATGTTTGTGCTGTAATTACAGTCTGTATTGCTATAGTTTCTAGTGTGGGGATGTCGGTGGGTGTACATAGCATATACAGGTTTGTGGGGCTTGCCTTTCTACATATTCCATATATATGTGTGTGGGCTCCTTCCCTAATTAAAGAGCTATCAGTTAGTAGACTTATGTTACGGGATTTTACATTGGGCCATTGTTAATTGGTTTCTATATAGTATGCAGGTGAGGTTGATACTTCCATACCTCCGGAATTGCAGCGATATGTAAAGGGATATTTCTAAATGACAGCTATCCTGTGTATTTCTGTCCCAGATATTTGCAGTCATTGCAGTTGTGTTGGTGACAGAACCTCTTTGCCATGGGTTGCCACCTTTTCATATGGCCATTGTTGGACACTTGCAGGACACACAGTGGTGTTTACAGGCCGACACATAGCCAGGGTCAGTACACAGGATAGCACATACTTTTATCCTCAATACATACCTATTGTTGTGGGACTTTGGCTACTTATCATATTGCATGTAACATTTACGTTTCTTACATACAGGCATAACTATTTCATGCAACTATTACATAATATATGGGACATAATAATGTCCTACAATCTCGGACAGTTGCCCTTTGTAATGTTTTATGTAAATACACACCTGCGCAGGGAGGGGCTGTCCCTCCTAATGTGGGATAGGTGGTAACCATATGCCTACGGCTAGCTATACTCACACCTACCGTAATGATCTACCTCCGAGTTGGCACTAACAGACACACGATGTGGACACACACACACACATTACAGTCACAAGGAAATGCACACGGCACCCTCAACACTCACATACACAGACTACGGCACTCACAAACACAGTTGAACACAGTACCTACATGGACCGCAACACTGGCAGTGGTAACTAAATGTCCCTTCATATCGTCATACTATTACTCGCAGTTCTACTGTTACGGTACTGTGCTCTTTCGGTCTTTCAGCCTCGTGGTTACACGTGTCAGTATGTGACACATTCCATAGTTGGTGGTATCCTATTTATTTGTACCTCCAAGGTGTTATGAATGTCGTTGACCTATCAATATATTATCAGATATCGGTGAATCCGTATATATCAACATATATCACTCTATCGCCCTTTCTATCTGTATTATATATATGTGTATATATATATATATATATATATATATATATATATATATATATATATATATATATATATATATATATATATATATATATATATATATATATATATATATATATATATATATATATATGACAGGGAAAGTGACAGGCAAGCTACACCTTTCATTGTGTACCTGTCAGTGTATACTGTTTCCTGGACTCCACACATTTGTGTCTGTACCTGTCACATTACACACCTGCTGTAGGTTAGGGTTACCACCTGTCCCACTTTGTGAGTGACAGTCCCTCTTTGGGCAGTTGTGTCTTGCAAAATATTTGTAAACATGGCAAATGTCCTGAGATTTTAGGACACACTTATTTCCTATAGTTTATGTAATAGTTGCATAAAACAGTTATTCTGTATCTGAACCACCTATATGTTATAAGAAACAGAATAAGTAACTAAAACATTACAAGAATAAGCTTTTATCTAGGCAAAACAGTGAAGTTCTGATTTTCGTACTGGCCGGGTGTATGTGTCGGCCTCCAGACATCTGACGTATGTCCCACATTGGTCATTTGAAGAGGTGGCAACCCTACCGTAGGTACATCTTGGCTAGCAATAGTGTTAGGTGATTGTATACATGATTGCATGTTCTACTCCTGGCAGTGGTCGTTTTACCCTTCAGAGCAGGCGCTATTAGTACAGGGGTGAATAATGCTGGTTTCACCTGTTCTGGACATCATTGACCGTGATCTGCACGATATTTGGAGAAGCTTAGCCCTGTTTCGCGCATATCCGTATAGTCATATTTAAATGTCGCTTAGCAGCAGTGGGCAACGCATATTCCCACTAACGTGTGCTAAACATGATCTGATGACCTGCATCCGACATGCATTACTCGTGCCTTCGTGATTACGTTATATCCCTTGCAGGAAGTGGGACCGGGAACATTCACGATGGTCACTGCATGTAACACTTGGACATCTGGGATTTGTACACGTACACGTGTTATGTCGTATTATATATGGAGTATACTATGGCTGTTACTCTATACTGCACTCACATGGGTAACTCAGTTAGTTTACATACTGATAAGTCCAGTTAATGGTATGTCCATGTGATGTTTACTGGATGTGCTCCGGCATTGGGTATGTATATCACAGTGAGACACACACGATACTGTGCTACAACTTTAAACGACCATAGGTGGAGCATGCTGGGGTGACGAATACCTGTCATGGGTACACCCCATGCCTTGACACAACATGCATGATTACATTATGTAGAGCCCCTCATTAACGCAGCAGGGAATCCGTGCTGAGTGTGTGCAGAACAGTGCTTACACACATGTGTTCCCACAATTGCCTCTGCTCCACTAAGCGACAGTTGGTTACTCGATGTTGTGGTGACAGCAGACACTGTTTGCCCCATTTGGTGTATGGCCTCTGACAATCGGGCGTGTACCTACCGATGTACCTGGGAACCTATACACACAGCACCAACATATGCTGATAGGCGCATGTACTGTTCAGGTGTTGACATTCCGTGTTCCAATAGCTGTTGTGTGTACAATGTTTGAGGGCTGCCTATGTAGGATTCACACAGTGGGCCACCTATACATTACAATTTACAGGTGGTCGTGTTTGTGTACCATCCATTTTACTGTGTGTGCAGGTGCGGTGGTGTGTCAGTCCGTAGGGGCCTACACTGTCAGAGTATGTGCTATATGTTCCCTCTTTGCCAAGGCGTAAGCATATTGGGCATGCCTCCTTCTGCCTACTGGGGCTGGCACAGTGTGTTCGTGGTCTGAATCCCTCTGTGCCTGTGATGGCCTTGGCAATTGCGGTGGGCTATGAAGGCCTTTACCATTTTGTCTCTGCTGCAGCTGTTTCCGCAGAATCATATTATGTAGCATGGCACATACTATGAAGATGTGGGCACATGTGCCTGGAGAGTACTGCAAGGCTCCACCAGATGTGTCCAAGCACCGGAACTGTGATTTCAGCATCCCGAACACATGCTCCATGATGATTCTGGTTTGTGCGTGTGCCTCATTATGGCATTCTTGCATGGG
The DNA here is from genome assembly GCF_019279795.1 of Protopterus annectens. Classification (NCBI taxonomy): domain Eukaryota; kingdom Metazoa; phylum Chordata; order Ceratodontiformes; family Protopteridae; genus Protopterus; species Protopterus annectens. Next base: position 681,532,347 of record NC_056739.1, on the reverse strand, counting down.
TGTGTGTGCATTTCTGATGGGAGTCATCATCCACAGCTCCAGTGCATAGCCAGCATCCCCCACATGGTGGCCATGCGGGATGTCCCCCCTGACAAATACCTGATACAGCTGTGAGGCATGCCAGATATGGGAGTCATGGTAGTTTCCAGGGCTGCCAGCACACACATCCATGATAATGCCCTGGGCATTGCACACGACCTGGCAGTTAATGGGGTGGAATCTCTTGTGGTTTATGTAGCACCTATCATGCTCACTGGGTGGTGACTTGATATGTATGTGCGTGCAGTCTCTCGCACCCAGTACCTCCTGGTAGTGTGCCACACAGTGGAAGTGACACATATTGCTGGCCAACTCCTCCTGAGTTCGGGGGAAGTATATACGCTCATTGGCATGTGGTAACATGGCTTACAGGAATTGGTGTAGTACCCTGGATGCTGATGCCTGTGAGATCCCCATTATATCTCCAGTTGGCGTTTGAAAGGTATCTGTGGCTAGTATTCGCAAGCTTACACATACCTTCGTGTCCACTGGGATGGGTTCCCCTCTGTTGTTTCTGGTTCTCAGGCATGGCCGGCACAGCTCCACTATTTGTAAGATGTCCCTGTCCACCCTGTAATGGTCTACTATCTCCAGATCATGTAACCCCTGGTAGGTTACCCTTGGTCTGAACACTCTTCTCCTCCTCCGGGGCCTGCGGTGGTTGTCAACATCATCCTCCACAACACTGTCAGTCTCTAACACATGCTGATGAATCACAGCTATGGCAGCTCCCAACATGTACATTTTAAAAGTTCCCCGTGTGTTTACACTTATGGTGCAGTGTTTGGGAATACACAGGTGTGTGTAGGGTGCTTTCACACTTTATACTATTGTGCTGTGAACACCGATGATGTCATAGGGTGTGTATGTACGATCGTAGCTACAGGGTATCTTATGTGTTTTTCTACCGGAAATACTATTGTGGTGCCTTTGGTGTTGAATTACATTTGGCTGCTGTGGATTACCTCTTGACCTTCCCTTTACATTTCTGCACGTTTCACCTACCATTTTCTGGCATGCATCCAGCAGACTGCTTTCATTTGTACTTTCCTAGACCTGGCTTATCTTGCGTAATGTGTTCTATTGCCGGTCTACTGTAAGTTTGCTTTGCTCTGCTATGACAGATCTCCTATCTTTGCAATCCAATGCCCCCCTCCTTTCTTTGCAATCCAATGCCTCCCCTATCCTGTTTTGCAGGTTTTTGCGAGCAGACTTGTTAGCTGTCGTCGATTGGCTGCCGTGAGTTGATTGGTGTTAATTGCTCAGTAGTACTTCAATTACCCTACTTCGGCATTTCCTTCTTTTCTTCCCCTGACCTTCCTGTTTGTGCTATTGTTCGCGGCGTGTGCATCCACTTACCGGGTTTCGGGCATGTTTTAATCCCCGTACACATGTGTTTTCGGGCACCATATGTGCTCTCAGCTAAATGATTCTATACCTTCCTCCCCACCCCTGTCCTGCAGCTTTGCTTAGCAATGGCCAGGCCACATTTCCATTGCTCCAATGTGTTTACTGCTATGGTGGCACACCCCTCTGCTGATGTCATGTATCTCCTCTGAGCCACTCCTCGGTGTTGTAGTGCTGCGCCGTATGGTACATCCTTCATCCGGCGGGACATTTGTGATTCAGTATTACCTGCCTCATTTGCATGGCATTGTCTACTAATTCATAGTTACCGTGCCGAACACTGTTGCAGGCCCTTAGCAACCCTTGCACCTTGGTTGTGGTGTACCATGCCTACCATTGCGTATTATGGTGAAATCCTGATTTGTATTACATTGCGATTTTATGACATCTGTATATATTTTCTTTGTGTTCCTGTTTGCACACACATGCCCTGCGGTTGTACTGTGCGTTACTGTGGACATGACATTAAATGTTGTTTTTTAGGTGTTGTGCATCTTTTCTTATGCCATTGGCTGTGTATTTAGCCAATGGCATATGTTAACTTTGTAATACATGAGTCTGGTCCACTTCCATAGCTCTGATGTTCTGTTTGGGAAAATGTAAACTGTGTTTTTTGGTTTACATTTCTGTGGGCTTACGCTACGCCTGCACCACTCCATGAATTGCTATATGCCTTCATTTGCATGGTGCGACACTGCACATGGGGTGATTAGCATACCTGTGTTGAGGGCTGTGCAGTTTTGGCATACAGTGGTAGTGCACATGGAACTGGATCGTACCTGAATCGCCCGACGGCCATAATTGGCGTTATTCCCACTATGCCTGCATCTGGCGCAAGCTTCATGAATCTCAGGGGAACTGTTTATTTTCTAAATCTCCATTAACATCACTATCCATTTTCATCAGCAATAAAATGAGTTATCACAAAAAGGACAAATTTCATAAAGTCAAAACACTTCTGAACATGTTGCATTGATTATCATTGTTCAGTATTGCTAAATTATGTTTGTGTATATGCTGTGATAGTTTCCTTGCTGTCATACCAGTATAGAACCTTCCAGCTGCAGCACTTAGCAATGTGTGCTACTAATAGTGTTTCTCACATATAAAAATCTTTATTGTTGTATTTCACTTTTCAATGTGATTTGGGTCTATATTATGATGTCGAAAGGGCTGTTCATTGAATGCCCTTTCATCGACACGTTAACATCGAAGTACCAAAACTCTGAATGGCCACTTCAGTGAATGTTTTCCCAGGGGAAATAAATCACTTGACCAACAACAAACAAAACAAACTGTCAGAACCTACAAAGTGGGGGGCTATGCCCTCCACCCCCTAACTAAATATACCAACTCCGAGATCGCACTACAGTGGAGGAAAGGACAAATTCCTGATGATGGCCAAGTGACTTTTTCGCCTAGGAAAAAGTTTGCTGATCTGGCCATTCGGAGTTTTGATACTTTCATGTTTACATGTCAATGAAACGGTGTTCGATGAACAGGCCTTTCAACAACATAATACAGACGCATAATTTTAAGGTAGTACCTACATCTACATATCTGCAACAATTCATATTATGTGGCTAGATGCCTGTCTTTTCACAACTGGTAACAAGTGGGTATTCTAATAATCATGTCAAATGTGTTCTTCTTTTAGTAATAAATAAGGGACCCATACTTATTGCTTTGGTCAGGTCTTGGTCTCATGATTTTCCAGATTTGGGAGACAATTTTCTTAACTGCAAAATCATCTGTACAAATAGGGATAGAAGAGGAACTATTAAAATCTTCATGAATTATGTTTTCTTTGTTAATAATAAAGCCTTTTTAAGTATAGGAGCACATTTTACCCATCCATCTCTTGAAATTTCAGCCATCAAATCATTTAACTTAACAAATAGATATCCTCTTCTCCCCAAAAAAGATTAACTAAAAATGTTGCTTTCTTATCAAAGGTCTCAATTTCACTAACAGTTCTACTTAATCTAATAAATTGACTTCTATGTTAAAATTCATAAAAGTGCTATGCTGGCTAATGAAATCAATGTGTTTGTTAACAAACATTTATTTTCTATGTATGTTGCTAACAAATATCTTGTTGCTGAAATTCAACCTCTTATTAACTTCAAAAAGGTTAATATTGTGACCTAAACACTAATCCTATATTAAGAAAAAGATATGGGAGAATTAAACACATTAAAATCCTTACATTTTTCATCTTTTCCATTGCAAATAAAAAAATAAAATCTATAAAGTGAGACCTTGAAAAAAGTGATATTGCTCTAAAAAAACTTCCTTTTCAAACAAGTAACCAAGCATTATACGCTTTGCAAATGCATAGACTACAGTGGCCCCCATGGCCACTTCCTTCATTTGTTGGTCACATACAAAAACAATTATTAGATAAAGAAATAACCAGGAACAAGCCGATGTTGTAAATCTCAATGTTAATCACAGCAGTGTATTTACTCAAATAACACCTAACATAATCAATACCCATATCCTGTGGTATCACATAATAAAGGACGCAAAATCAATAGTTATAAAAAGTTCCTGTTACTTTAAAAACATAGTTATGAAATTCATTTAAAAACAACTGCACATTTCCTAAATGATACATAGATGCTTGCGCAGCTGGATTTAGCACAGAGTCAAGGCAAAAAAAATGTAATAATTTACTTTCCTTTGTATCCATATTAGGTCTAAACGGTGAGTGCTTTTCATCTTTATGGATTTGGTGTATTCCAAATAAAGTTCCAAGTGTTCTAAATACTTTGGAAATACCATTGGCTCAATACATCTTCTTTGTCGCTGCTTACTCTATTTAAGCAAGTTGTTCTTTAAAAGGTCCTAGCCTACTCCTTTGTTTCTCCTTCTATTGTAGCTATGTTTCTCTGGCCATCCTTAATGTACCATCTTTCCACTGTACTTTATTAGATATTTCACTACTTACCTGAAAATCTATTAAGTCAAGAACACGTTCATCAGTTAACTGATATGAAGTAGAGGGTATAACTTTTCTTTTTCTTCTAGCTCTTACTCCAGAAATGGCAACTCATGCTAAAACTTTCTTCTGAAATTGGTTTGGGACATTCCATGGATTTGAAGTAACTTTTGATTTTTTTCTGTCTTTAATTACCTGCTGTTATGAGTTCTGCTTCTGACTAATTCTCTACTCTGGCATTAGAGTATGATACCTAGGATTCTGTTTGAGTTCCACCCCTCTTTCTCCTTCTCTTAAGGAGTTTGTAACTATGGGGCTGTACCTCCCTGTTTCTATATAGATATATTGTATAACTGCAGTGGCTGAAAACATTTGGACAGGTTTCTATATAATATGCTATGGGATTTTCCTTTGCAGCCTCTGTACTAGTTTTTTGTTCTAACTTAACAAATGTAGCTTACTGGTAAGATTCAGTAACAGATTTCGGAATACATTTAAGTTTTTTACACCTTCCAGTCAAAGCCAGATTCGGGTTAATTGTGTACTTTTACATTTGACTTTTGTCTTTTACAAGACAGTTGTTGCCACCTTTGATTTGTACTTGAAGAATTTGTAAAACAATATATTCTTAGTATGATATCAAGTTGATGCTACCCCCTCCACATTTTGACTAGAGGTATATTCAGTTCAAGAAATATCTAACTGTGGCTCCTACCATAACTTCCATAGTGCCTTGAATGGGTGAAATTCTAAACCAATTAAAACATCAAGAGTTAAATTACTAAGTAAATCCACAGTTTATATATATGTTTTTAACCTAAATGGCCTGCATTTCTGTGTTACAGTTCAATTCCTGTGTCCATGAACACATATTTCTAGTTTTCTCTTATTACTTTTTTGTTTGCAAAAACATGAATTCCTTAATACATGTAATCATATTTCCAGAATCTGCTAACCCTCTCAGTTCTTTCCCATCAACTAATACAGTGCACTCCAATAATCTCATAGTAGCACAATGCAGATTCTGTTAGCTACACAATGGGCAGGATTCATAAAGCCTCCATGTAAGAGTTATAACTCATACACGGAGGCTGCAGTTAAACTGAGTGATGTCAGCATGCTTTGCATATTCATGAGAGCATGCTGAATCACACCTAAGGCTAACATGGTCCATGTAAGACAGTAGGGGGCATGTCCGTAGGCCGAGCCCTGTAAGTGGACATGCCCCCAGAAGAGGAAAAGTGCCCAAAGTAAACACCCATGACAGAGTCCACGGAAATGTGAATAAACAAAACACAACACATGCCCCCACAGACTATGAACAGAAAACATATAAATAAACATGTTATATATATTTTTTAAATTGTAAAAATGTTTAACCGTGACTGCGCGGGCGTGCTCGTAGCGCAGCTACAATTAGCAGTCAGTGAGAAAGCATATAAGAACTAAATATGCAAAGCAAGCCAGGTAGCAATAGCGTAGTGGTAGAGATGTTGGCTGAAGAGCAGGCATTCATGGTTTGAGCCCCCATGACACCAATTTTTATTTTTAGTAAAATAAGCACGAAACAAGTCCCTGACAAATATGTACACATAAAACCACATTTTATGTAAAATGTAATGAAATAGCCCATTTATATTGAAGAAATGTGAGGTAACAAAAGAATAAAAAATGCCAGATGTGCCCATAGCTGAGCTACAGTTTAACAGGGTGAGTGCATCTGCCCTTACGTGAGTAGTGGTTTAACTGGTGCAAAATGAGTGCCTGTAGCTGAGCAGTGGTTTAACATGCTGAATTTAAGTGCCCCTAGCTCAGCTGAGTGTAATATGTGCGCCGATAGCCAAATGAGGCTTAAACCAGCGTACCCTGTTTGTGCGGAGCTGCGCACCACGCAAACAAGCTAACTGACGGGCAATGTTCAGCAAGCCGTATCAAAACTGCCTTTACACAGACACACCCCTCAGCATGTCTAGACAGTCATGAAAAATAAAAAGCAGTGGCCAGGTTCGAACCCAGGATACTATATACCATAGTCAAGGTACTAAACCACTAAGCCATGACAGCAGTACCTAGAAGTGCAAAAATAGCTAATATATAGGAATGAATACAAACTGGAGCATGACAATGCAGGTTTACTGAAGTTGATACAATTCCAAAATGGCCAATCACAAATATGTGCGAGAAAAACGGACTATATAAGCCCCATAGGTGGGAATACACAGCATAAACGATTGTAGAACTGAACTGCAGGCAGAATGACAGGAGTAGGAGAGGGTAGTCACTTTCGAGCACAGAGGTGGGGCGTTGAGGAGTCCAGGTACATGGTCTGGCTCCTAGTCCACAATCATGAGGCCCAACTCATGCTGGGCCAGGTCCTCTGGGGAGTAAACAGGGCTGAGGCATGGGACCGGTTGGCTCATGATCTCACCAGTGCCACAGGGATTCCAAGGACTGGTGAGCAGGTCCATCACCACCATGTGGACCTGAAGAGACGCAAGCAGGAACAACTGAACCTTTGGATCCAGGAGGCCTGGCAAATGCCCAACGCCCCACTACTGAGTAAGTTACATTTAATTATGTATGTAAGAAATTAAACTAGCTGATATTATGGAGATGTGTATTCCAATATTACTTCATTTATATTACAGCTGCAGGTGTCCATTCTGTGAACCACAGAGCCTATGGCGATAGGCTGGTGCGGTTGCGCCACCAGGCAGGTCAGTAATCCACTACCAGTAACTGTAAAGAAATATAAAAGTATGACAGTCATCAAAAGAGTGCAGTGTAGTCACTAAGGAATAAAATGTGCAAGTAACAGTGTGAAAGTGTCTGCAAGTATTGCTTGATTACAAAAGTGTGTTTCAGCCTGTAAGTTAAACCGAAAAATAAAAATGTCTGACATAAATTCTGAAATAAAAATGCCCCACCTGTAAGAAAATATTACACAACCTGCAGCAGGCTGAAAAGTATAGCTGCAGAAGATGATGAAATCACATGTGTGAAATATATCCCTGTTGAAATACTGAAACATGACAGAAGTGACACTGCTGGAAAGGATTGTAATAACTACAGGTAAAACGTCAATAAAGCCTAGAAGTAAGTACCATCCTGAATAGTAAAATGAAAGCAAGTGAGAGAGTGTAAGAAATTGTCATGAATCCAGCAATACAGTAGTAATAACCCCCTGAATAAAGTATACTGCAGTCAAGACAGAATGAAATGCATGTGACAATCAAAACCAAACAGCGAAATCTGTTCAAAGTGTTGCTGCATCTGGAATGTGTATCCCAACATCTGGATATGTTGCTCTCAGTCTGCAATATGCAGATAGGATGATTGTCTGATATACCAAACATCCACACTTGTCTACAACTTATAAAGCAAATGTAGCAGGATGATGTAGCTGAACAAAGCTAGATATGAATGTGTATGAAGAACAATAAAATGTATATTGATGTTGCAGTAACAGTCCTATCACCAAGTTGAAATAGTTATCATATAGGAAACTGTAGTTAGAACAGTAGTGTGTATATATCTGTAGCTATTAGAAATGTACAGCATATGTATTGGTATTTGAAGGTGTTAATATTATTTTTTTCACCCCACCCTATAACCACATATAACCCATTCCACGTGAAAATGGTATGTGCAATCACAATTAACACCCCTGGGCATTTGTCCTTTTGGGTCATATATATTTGCATGTCCGTTGATGCATCTGCCCTGTTCATACATCCAAACCTGATGGCCTGTTGCCATCAATTAACCCTACATGTTGTTGGACTGTGTATTGCTGTTCAAATTATGCATGTGTTATGCACGCTGTTCAATGGTGTGAATACCTGGGTGTTTGGTTAATGGGAATACTAATGCATGCTGTTACAACTAATTGTGAATGGTATTATATGTCACTAACCCAAACTGTCATGACATAATGCAAAACATAGGACGACAGGGAAGGTGGGTTCCAGCTGACCCACCTCTCCCACCTCAGCTGGCGAGTGCACCTGGCACTAGTGCCAAGTCCGGACCCTCCTCCAGTGGCCCTGTGCCACCTGTGGGTGGAAGCGCTACAGTGGATGGGGCTCGCCCCCCCTCTGCAAGTGTGGCCAGAGGAGAACCACCACTCACCCTCCGTAGCATCTGGACTGTGGTGCGTAGGGAGATTCGGGACTCTGTTCTCGAGCCCCTACGCCAGCTTGAGGCACGGGTGGCACAACAAACGGGCATGCCTGTTGCCCGGCCTACACAGCCCCCAGCACAGCTCCATCCTGGACAGTGAATGAACAGTAGCAACTGCCCATGGGTGGGAATATCAGTTCCACTGTTGCCATCTGTGGGCTCATGGGCTCTGGATATCCAAACCTCCGTCCCTGTCAATTGTGTAACCCCCCCCACACGTGTCATACACCGCCCCTGTATGCGTCTTGTTTGTCTTGACTGTTTACCTACCCAACCTACCTCCCCAGCTGTACCGACTTCCTTCACCTGACATACCACTCTCACCTGAAAAAAAAAAAAAAAAAAGGGCACTGTACCCACAAAAAAATTACGCCCCATACATAGCTGCCCATTCCGCACACATGTCTGCTGGACATGGAATCTTTCAATTACAATTGGCTGTACAACAAGTATTATTGTTGTCCTGACACCTCTCTCAGGGGTGGAAGGTTTCAAATGTCACACCAAATTACATACATATGCACAGCTGTTGCTGATGAAGAAATGGGCAGCTATGGGCCTTACCTACATCCCTCCTGCAAATCCCAAGCTTGTTTCCCTACTTTCTTACCCTCTTTGTGACCCCTTTTTCACCACTTTCCTGTCTCCCCATTTTCATTTCATTCAAAGAAAATAGCGCGGGTGTGTGCCAGAGTAAGCACTGTTAAGCGGTTGTGCGCGGAGCTGAATGCAAGTACGCATGCGTGAGCTCCTCGCAAACCAGCACTAACTCGGTTACAACTGCTTAAAAGTGCCTTAGTCACATTGATTGACAGGTCCTGTACTCAGTTCAAAAGCAAAATAAAATTCCACTGCCAGTCCCGAACCCAGGACCTTGGAAACACTAGTCTGTATGACCTACCACTAAGCCATGACTCTTATACAGGAGCATTGTGCTAAAATAAATATGACATGTAATATTAGGGATGAATGTAAAGGGAATATAGGATGTGTAGTACCCAAAGCATGTCATGTAGAATTACTGTCAAAACTACTGGATTCCCACAATAGTACTGTGTGAACACAAACAGCCATGCTAGTTGGTAGCTTGTAGGTAATAATGTCAGTTAAAGTACATATATAAATGTATGTATATGTACATATATATATATATATATATATATATATATATATATAGTTGTAGGAGTCATTGTGCATACACACTTACTACAGGGAACATGAGAGAGGAATGGAGAAATGTGAATCTACAACACAGCCTGAATCATGAGAGAGATACTAACCTTTACACTTACAGAACACTGTCCACAGCATACCAGCATGGTGCCCACCCTCACAATCTGAAAGGGCAACGCCTATCCCACATACCCTTTTATAGCGCTGACCTGAAATCACAGGGAGAACTGCAATCAGTACACAACTGGCTGTATGCAATTAGCAAATGCTGGCTTACAATTGGTGCAGAGGCCATCACATGGACCTATGCAGATACCTACAAAAGCATCCAGTACTAACACTCCACACATGCAATACATTCATTGCACTGTCTGGAAGCAGACAGAGGGAGAGAGAAAAGTGAGAGAGAGAGAACAAAAAAAAAACAATTATACACTGTGACTCTGTGACCCTAAGCTGTCAGCAGCGACAGTAGCAGCAACAAGCAGAAGCAGTGGTAACACAACCAGCTGCGACAAACACAGGTAATGCAAAGTAGCAGGTTAATAGTGTGCATACTGTGAACCCTCCAAATGTGTCATAGGTCTGTATCTATAGGTATGTCCATGTGATATGTTGTGTGTACGTAGTTCCACCAAAAGCGGATGACCATACATTACATGTCAATCAGTCTTAGGCCATGATCCTGGCAGCAGTTGTCTATGCGTTGCCCTCAGCAATGGCTGTAGTGACTGCTTTGAAAGGTCAGCCAGGTTCAAAAGGCAGGATCAGCCCATCACAAAGGCACACTGTCTGGGAACAAGTGTCTGCAGGTACCCGATATCACTGCATATGCGTCCCATACTGCATAATTCCATAGCTTAGCAGACCAGGCCAGTTATGCATATGATGTGGTAGTTCCCATGTTCAGTCGACGTGCCTCCTTAGTGGTGTGGGACCACTGTCGCTGTATGCCACTGTCCAGGTACATATCCTATAGTACGGCCAAGATAAATTATTAGTGTTATATGCGGTTGTATGTCCTCTCGGAGTGCAGGTAGCACACATCCAGAGATACCATGAGGTCACAGTGATGCTGTGTGTTCTGCTCTGCTGAGGGCGACCCTCACCTGGACATGTGAGATGATAGGGAGGTTACATACAGCTGTGATAAATATTTCAACTGGTGGGGGAGAAGGAGGGGGGATACGTGCACCGAACCTGTCTGCAAGACTGTTGCCAATATCCGTGTGTTTGGTGAATGTTAAATAGGTGTGTATTAACACAGAGCATATCTGAGGCATGTGGTCCATATGTGTAACATAACTGAAGAAGGCCTTGTGGTCATCCATAGTGTTTGTGGCCATTTCCCTCCCAGAGTAGGCCGTGGCCATTGTTATGATGGACCGTAGCATAGTACCAGTGCTGACCACAGATGCCTTCCCTTAATGTGAATGTGCTCTGTCCTGCAGTAGCCTCCTGCTATTGTTATACAATCTGCCTCTGTCTGGGGTCCACCGGACAGGATGCCTAACCTTTGTGCATAGGGTCTGGGTTAGAAATGTGTGTGCAAGTTCCATGCAATCTGTGGCATGTCCGTGGTAAGCATTTGCAAAGGGGTCAGCAGTGTGGGTTGTGGCTTCCACTGGCCCAGTGTGCTGCATGGATACCATCTCAGTCCCAGCAAGTGAATAACTGTCTAATCACATACATATCAAAGTAGTTTACTGTGCTGGTGGTGGGATATTCATATCCAGGCTGAGTAACTTCTGTCCACATCACAGTAGTGGATGGCGTCCCACATACAGTACCTTAGGATGAACCCCCAGAGTGAGGTTGTGCATTGGACCTGCCATTGTGTGCTGACCGATGGGGTATGCTGCTATGTTGTGTGGAATGTGGCAGGTATTGTTGCACAGGTGTTGGCTGAGCACTGATATCTGGCCATGTACCTGTGTATCCACCATGGCACACACACATGCAACATATGGGAGTAGTAGTATTTCACTACACATGAGTATCATGTATAGTATGTGTGCCATATATTGCTGACATAGTCTGCTGATATCCTGTTTGTGTTCTCTTCCAGGGAGATGGCGCGTCAGCGTAATCCCGCCTACTCTGTAGCAGAAGATGAGGAGATCCACCAGAGCCTGGTGCAGAAGTATGACATCCTGTTTTCCCGCACCAGTCAGAATCAGCAGGAGAGGGCTGCACTGTGGCAAGACCTTGTCTGTAGGGTAAATGATATTGGCACGCATAACAGGACATATGAGCAGGTACGACATCACTGCAGTGATTTAATCTGAAGTGTCCATCAGCGTGCATCGGGTATCCACAGGCAACAGGTTGCTACAGGAGGTGGGGTGGCCATACATCCTCCCCTCACCAGACTGGAGGGGCTACTCCTAAGTGTTGTGGCTCCAGCCCCAGAACAGCAACAGCAGTACACCTGCATTATGATGGAGGCTGGTTCCACACAGCAGCACGACATGGAGCATGCAGGTAATATGCCATATGTACACTTGACTGTTCTGTACACTGTATCATATGCAATATCAATGGCACAGTTGTGCCCACTGACATTAATCTCATCATTTCTGCAGGTCCCTCTGGGGTTACAGCAAGGCAGGCCATCCATGCTGATGAGTGTGTTTAACATAATCTATAATAGTCCTGATAATGCTAGTAACAGTAGTGTAACTCAGTAGTGCTCTGTGTGTATATTGCGGGGTGTGCATGTGTGCAGGTTTTCCTGTGCCCATGTGTGCAAGCGTGCATGTGTGCATGTGTGCAGGTGTGCCTGTGTCCACGTGTGCATGTGTGCATGTGTGCCTGTGTCCACGTGTGCATGTGTGCATGTGTGCATGTGTGCATGTGTGCATGTGTACACGTGACCACGTGTGCATGTGTCCATGTGTGCATGTGACCACATGTGCATGTGTGCATGTGCCCATGTGTGCATGTGTCCACGTGTGCATGTGTCCACGTGTGCATGTATCCATGTGTGCATGTCTGCATGTGTGCATGTGTGCATGTGTGCCTGTGTGCATGTGTCCACGTGTGCATGTCTGCATGTGTGCCTGTGTCCATGCGTGCATGTGTGCCTGTGTCCATGTGTGCATGTGTGCATGTGTCTATGTGTGCATGTGTGCATGTGTGTAGAAGTGCATAACTGGTAACAATGTCTGGAGACTGTAAACTGTGTTTCCTGTCTTCCTCCTACAGGTTCTGGTGCTGCTCTGGTGACCTGCAGCAGGGAACCTCAATCTTGTGCCACGGGTACTGGTAATGATGATATTTGTGTAATGGTACAGGAAGGTGTGTCAGGGTCCACCATTGGTCAGCCAATTGACAGTACACAGCTGTCAACCCCATCATTGCACACAGTCATCCTGCCAGTACATCCTTTGTCACCATTGTCCCTAGGTGATGGACAGGATACAGTGGGCATAGACCAGGGTAATATGGTACCTGTGGCACATGCGTCCCCATACAGCAGCCATGGGCAGGGTCCTCTGATGGTACCACACAGATATTTGCCCATGGGTTCTCGTGGGAGCATCCGTGGGCGTACTGCCTCTGGCCGACATGCCCAAAGAGGTCTGTCAACCTCAGCTATGTTTTGGACTGTCATGCAGGCACAGTCGCGTATGGAAAGGTACACCAGACAGGGTCTGAGGGAGCTGAGAGCATGTCGCACAGCCATGACAGACAGTATGCGTGACATTGCGGATGCTATCCGTAATTTCACTGATGTCATAGACAGACGTTGTGGGGACATATTACAGCAGTTCCACAACCAGATGTCCATGAGCCAGGGCAATGGTGGGCATTTGCGGTGTCGACGTGGCCGTATGCCGGCAACAGCAGCAGCTGGCAGTCAGCGTGGGTGACAACAGGCTCACGCACGCCCCCATAGTGCCAGCAGCAGCCCCAGCAATGCTGGGTCTGTGCTGTCATCGGAACGCCCCAGGAGACCACGTGCACGTGGCTCTGGACAATCCCAACAGGGACCTGTGTCCAGTCAAAACACTCCCACTTCTGATGACAGTACCCAGTCTGGCTTAGTACTGGATACAGTCCGTAGCACCCCTGCCAGGCACAGGTACTGTATCCGTGCACACAGACTCTGATCTGTATGACCTGCCAGGTGCAGTCTGTGGCTGTCCACAAACCCCTGTATATGGCAGCCATGAGGTGGAGCTGTGTGCGTGCATACACACATGTGAAATGTTAACACCTAGGGCGACCACATACACGCACACACTGCACCAACACTGCCCCACCCTGTACTGCTGCCCCTCACCAGCACACATACACACACATGTCAATTGGTGGTTATCAGTGGCTGACTCAGGCATACCTAATCCACACCCTGTGCATATGATGACACTGTGCCACCTCCTGCAATCTCCAACATCATTGTGGGAACAGGTAAACACATTGCTGATGCACAGGGTGACTACATAGAAGTGTATTAGTAGTATCATGTTGGTAACAGTACAGTGTGCTGCTATGACTGTGTGTATATCCCAGCATGCCTGCTGCAGTAACTGTATGAATGTCCTGAATTGTTATCTGCACCCATAGTACATACCAAAGTGTAACAGCTGCACGTAATTGCATGCCGGTGGTAAGGTTCTCAACAGATAGCCTCACACATGGGTAGCACAGGGGGAAAGCTAACGCAAGTAGTGATATGCAATGGTGGACATGTACAGTAATGGTGTCAAGTTGCCCACAACAACTATGCAATGTGGATGTTCGCGCATGTAGATATGTGTGCAGTACCAGTGTAATCCAAATCACAAATAACTATGACATAATATCAGTTCTACCATGAGCATCTGCGCTGTGTATTCCTGGGTACATGTTGATAGTGCCTACATATTTGCATTGTTACTTACTGTTATCGTTACCCCTTCTTTGTTGTACAATGCACTACCTCCAGCCCTGTTTACTGTAGCTTTGTTTGCATGCATGTTCGCTTGGGGTTCCCTGGAACACTGCTTACACCTGCAATGCAGAGTTGCAGTGCTTCTGTAGACTCCTATTGACATCTGCATAGCATACGATACGTATGTCAACTTTACACATGACAGAATGTCACTGTCTGTCCTGTACACATGTACGTTGCCTGTGACACATTGCACATGTCTTACCTGGCATTTACCCACATGTGCAGTCATATATGCCAGTGCTATGAAACAGTAGTGGTACACCCACACATACACACCTTCAGTATGTTGTTCCCCATCGGCCCTATGTGTTGGTACTCACCATGGCAATCACACTACTAGGATAGCATGTGCAAAGGTAACCTGTGAATCACCTCTACGGCCCAGTTGTGGTTTATGTGAGTCATGTGGCAATGTCACAGCTGCCACATGTATGCAGTCAGCCATCACCCTTGGCCAGGAACATACAACACATGTGTGGGATGCCACCACACAGCCAATCTGGGGACTGGGCTCTCTGAACCCAGTAATGCCATACCCTGGCAGGTGGCATGTCATATATACTACATCCTGGACAAACTTCAACCCCAATCCCTGCTGCTTCTATTGATAAAACCCCTGAAGATGTTGCTGATAGTTTTGACCAATTCTTTACTGAGACATTTCAAGCCCTAGCTAGCCATCTACCTCCTAGCTCCCCTGGTCCTGAAAGTAGCACCTCTAGAAACCTACTTGCATTCAGCTGCCAACCAGTCACCACTTCACTCCTCCGTATCTTGATTGAAACAGTGAAACCCACTACACCTCTGCTGATCAACTCCCTGCCGAGTACCTATCAAAATCAGATGATGCTATTGCTTACCCTGTCTCAAAAGTAATCAAACGAACCATGGTAGAATCTAAATTTCCCACCATCTGGAAAATATCCTATGTAATCCCACTTCACAAAGGAGGCAGCTCTACTGAATTCTCCAATTATAGGCCAATAGCTATACTTTCTCCACTTGCAAAGATTATGGAAACTTTATTCATAGACAATTCATGCACCACCTAATCCAAAATCACCTTATGGCAGACACTCAGCATGGCTTCCGTCCTCATCACAGCACTACTTCAGGCCTCCTAGTCTTTACTAACACCATAAACCATACTTGCAACACTAATTATATATGCTCAACCCTGTTTTTGGATCTTTCCAAGGCATACGATATGGTTGATCACCAACTTGTAATCCACACCCTGCAAACATTCTGTCTAGATACTGGAGCCTTCCAATGGTTTCAATCCTACCAGCATGGTCAACAGCAGGCTGGCCTCTGGCAGAACAAACTCTCTAACCTTATACCTAACACCCTCAGAGTACCACAAGGCTCTATACTAGGGTTCTTGCTGTTCTCCATCTTCATTAACGACCTTTATACTGTCATCCCAAAATTCAGCTGTATCCAATATGCTGAAGACTCTACTCTGATCTGCTCAGCCACATCTCCAGTAGAGTTATGGTCAGCTACCCAGACCACCTTTAATACAATAGAAAACTGGCTTTCTGAACATCGTCTGATCCTAAATCCCAAATAAACTAAACTGCTGTTATTTCACCAACACGTAGGTCTACCGCTTTCACCTTTACCATAACATCAACTGATGGCACAATAATCTCCCCTGACCCATCTACTAAACTATTAGGTGTCATCATAGACAATAATCTTAAATGTGACCTACATGTTAACCACATTATCAAAGCCATCAATAAAAAACTAGGGTCACTTTACAGAATAAAAGCCTTCCTAGCCCCTCCAGCTAAAGGTGCCATAGCTCGCTCACACCTTCTTTCAACTCTTCTGTATGCATCCCCTCTACTCTCAAATATGAACAAGACTGTCCTTAACAAACACTCAGTTTGCTACAACCACATTGCCAGGTTTGTCACTGGGCTGCCTTTTAGGACACATCATTGCATCAATCTAAATCAGCTTGGTTGGCTTGCAATACCCAGCCTAATACAGTATAACCAACTGATTATGGCCTATAAAATCCTCTATAATCTGGACAATGCTCCTGCACTTCAAATATTATCACCCTCTATAACAATCCTAGACTGCTTCGATCCTCTAACAAACTACTAATTCAGACTAGCAAATTTAATAACACAGCCGGTGATTCTCTCTTTGCAAACTCTGTAAGTAGATCCTGGAACTCACTTCCAGCTGATATTACCTTACTTTCCACCTTAGGTCAATTTAACACTAGACTCAAACAACATCTGTCACTTAACTGGCTATGTCAATGTATCAAGCCTGGCTAACTCAAATGTGTAAAATCTGTTAACCAGTTTACTGTGTAATTTACTTTAATCCTGACTTTTGCTCAGGACTAACATTAACCTGTGGAACATGTTTAACTTGCTTACTTATGTAATCTCTGTAAATAATCTGTTTGTAATATGTAATGCTGGTAGTATGTAATGCTGTATCTGCTTACCCTTGTAGCTTTTCTCCCCGGGCCTCCCCTGGAAATGGACTTGCATCCAGTCGGACTATCCCGGTCAACAAATGTAGGATAAATAAATAAATAAATAAATAAAATATATTACAGTGACTACAATACAAGTCAGACATTGACACGCACTGACAGCATGCTGAACACACTGGGGCATACGTGGGGACTCAGAATAGCATCCTGCCTGAGCATCACACGCCTCTGTAGCTGGCACACAGGTATATGTTCCATCGGAACAGAGCACATGCCACACATGGCACACACATCCCCTGTGCCACACACTCACAGCCTGTAGGGCTACACAACACACCTGCTACAGACGTGTCAGGTACCTGTCTTGGGTGCTGCACTGGGGTCCCGCTCAACAGGCTGTATCTGCTGAAGGTCACAGTGATATGCCTCAGGGGCACTATGGTCCACCACAGAACACATGCATACAGGTCAGTCAGAGGCATGGACACATATGACTCACTCATTGACCATGCCAGTATGGCTGACCTGAGACATACCTCCCTGGACTACATGATAGGGAACATAGAATGGATCTCTCAGCATGTGGTACAGGCCAGTATGAGCCTGATCTTGGTTGTCAACATACCCTCACCAGGTATGCTACCACTATATGTGGGAAGGGTGTTGTATGTCTACATTATGCTCAGTCTCCACTGTCATTCATAGGGTATCCGCTGGCTGTCAATGTGTACTTACATGCTAGGGAAGCCACAACGATGTGCAAGGGTCATCTTGTACGTGACACCCAGGGCCCGATGTATAATGGCAAATCTCCTTGGTACACACATACTGCCTTATGCTGCAGGACATGGTTTACATAGCCACCTCAGTGTGTATCACACAGGTTAGGACACTAACAGTGCTGATACACAACAACAGCAGTGTACACCGAAAGATGCATGGTCCAGACACTGTCCTCAGCATGGTGAACTGCAATGTCTGTGCAGTACCAGATTCCTGATTCATGGCTCATAGGTGTTACCCATCACTGACAGGTTATGCCCCATACCATGCCTGTCGTCCCCTACACATGTAACACACATGGACAGGGGGGTGGTATCCCAAGGTACCACAGATACACACACCTCCAGGTTGTTGGCAAAGCACAAAGCATCAGGGCCTAATCATGTGCAGCTAACAGTGTGTCGGACTACCATCTGGTTCATAGCCTGGCACACACAACCCTCCCATACACAGGAAGACCACCTATCCTCCATAACAACACTGGCAATATGACAGTCTCAAGAACTGTGTTTATATGGCTGGACTGCATCCAGCCAAACATTGTGCATGAGCATTACTGTAGCTACAACACACTAGTTGAAGGGTTCACAGCATGTGGTCACTGAATTGCAGTGGAATGACATGTTACCACTACCACAACAGGTGGGAACATGCAGCACCTGTACATCGACTACATGTACACTATATGGCCCAGACCAGATGTGTATCCCCTGCTGTAGGTATTTTACCATATACACCCACACTGTATAGAGACATACCACATGCGGACCCTGCACAGTAAGACACAGTCATATTGGTATACATTGCAAATACCATTTATCCACTCGAGGCATGTGTCAGACATGGTAACTACTGCAGGTCACAGGTATTTATGTGTATGTGTCACACACATACATCATATGTGCAATGCCATTGCTGGTTTAGGCAATGGCATGCATTGTTATGTACAAAGACCCACACAAGGTCATACTGTGTGACACAACCACACGTGGCAGTTGTGGGTTACCAAAACATACCTATCTGTACTCTGACAATGGTAATAGACACAGTAGCAGAGCGCACTATTGGCATTACTGGCCAACTAGCCCTGTTTGGCTGTGCTGATAGTGTGGTGACATCCCCTGTGTTTACTGGGGGAATATGCAGCATCTGGTGTATTGTAGTATTTGCCAAAAGGATCTGTTCTCTCACACTTGCATTTACACACACCCTACTATAGGCAATGGCATGCATTGTTATGTACAAAGACCCACACAAGGTCATAATGTGACACAACCACACGTGGCAGTTGTGGGTTACCAAAACATACCTATCTGTACTCTGACAATGGTAATAGACACAGTAGCAGAGTGCACTATTGGCATTACTGGCCAACTAGCCCTGTTTGGCTGTGCTGATAGTGTGGTGACATCCCCTGTGTTTACTGGGGGAATATGCAGCATCTGGTGTATTGTAATATTTGCCAAAAGGATCTGTTCTCTCACACTTGCATTTACACACACCCTACTACCCCCCCACACACACTTACCATTTGCAGGATTTGTTCCCTTATCTAACTAAGTCATAACACATGAGAGAGACGCATTAGCAAAGCACACTATTCGGATTACTAGATAGTTCCTCTTCTCTGGCTGTACTTATAGGGTGATGACATTATCTGTGTTTAGAAAGGGGAATGTGCATCCTGTATTGTGTTCTCCCAGTTGTCAAAAGGGACATTTCCCTCACACAAAATTGCACACACACTAACCCCTCTCATCCAAACACACACACTTGCAGATTTCAAACCACTATCTAACTATGTTATGACACTCGAGACGGACGCATTAGCAGAGTGCGCTATTTGCATTACTGGGAGGCTTTTCTTCTCCTGCTGTACTTATAGGGTGCTGACATCATCTGTGTTTAGAAAGGGGAATGTGCATCCTGTAGTACCTCCCAGTTGCCAAAAGGGACATTTCCCTCACACAAAATTGCACACACACTACCTCCTCTCATCCAAACACACACACTTGCAGGATTTAAGCCACTATTTAACTATGTTATGACACTCAAGACGGATGCATTAGTAGAGCGCGCTATTTGCATTACTGGGAGGCTTACCTTCTCCTGCTGTACTTATAGGGTGCTGACATCATCTGTGTTTAGAAAGGGGAATGTGCATCCTGTAGTGTGTTCTCCCAGTTGCCAAAAGGGACATTTCCCTCACACAAAATTGCACACACACTAACCCCCCTCATCCAAACACACACACTTGCAGGATTCAAACCACTACCTAACTATGTTATGACACTCGAGACGGATGCATCAGCAGAGCGCGCTATTTGCATTACTGGGAGGCTTTTCTTCTCCTGCTGTACTTATAGGGTGCTGACATCATCTGTGTTTAGAAAGGGGAATGTGCATCCTGTAGTGTGTTCTCCCAGTTGCCAAAAGGGACATTTCCCTCACACAAAATTGCACACACACTACCTCCTCTCATCCAAACACACACACTTGCAGGATTCAAACCACTATTTAACTATGTTATGACACTCAAGATGGACGCATTAGTAGAGCGCGCTATTTGCATTACTGGGAGGCTTACCTTCTCCTGCTGTACTTATAGGGTGCTGACATCATCAGTGTTTAGAATGGGGAATGTGCATCCTGTAGTGTATTCTCCTAGTTGGCAAAAGGGATACTTCTTTCAAACAGTCTTGAACACACACTAACCCCCTCCACACACACTGAGCATGTACAGGATTCAACCCCCTACCTAACTATGTTATGACACTTGAGACAGACGCATTAGCGGAGTGTAATATTCGCATTACTGGGAGGTTTCCCTTCTCCTGCTGTACTTATAGGGTGCTGACATCATCAGTGTTTAGAAAGGGGAATGTGCATCCTGTAGTGTGTTTTCCGAGTTGCCAAAAAAGACATTTCCCTCTCACAGCCTTTCACACACACAAACCCCACACACACAGAGCATTTGTAGGATTCGAACTCCTACCTAACTATATTATGACAATTGAGGGAGACGCATTAGCAGAGCGCACTATCTGAATTACTGGGCATTTGTTCTGCACCTGTAGTATTTATAGGTTGCTGACATCTTTATTTCTACAGAGGTATGTACATGTAGTACTACCTGTCAGGTGGGGGATAGTATATATATGCATTTGCAACCACCTACGTCAGGGTCAGATATGCACATCGCACTGGCAGGTTATGTTCTATACCATGCTTTGGGACCACAGGACCTGTAACACACAACACAACCAGTCCAGAACACCACACCAACATCCAGGACACACGCTTAGCTTCCCTGGGAACAGTGCCAGGATATGCAGGTGTTCACATACACCATTCCAGTTGTTAACATCAGGTACAGGCATATTGTGTGTGAGAACTACTCAGGCCTCTACCACTTTACCCTACAGCCACTACAATTTGTGGGTCCATGTGCTATGGCAGAACCACACACCACAGCCACATGGGGGAATACATATTGCACCTGTCCATCTGCAACGTGGGTACTCACTGTTCCACACCAGAGGTAGACCACCATTGCTGATATCTGACCATACCCATCTTTCTCTGGACATCCATATCCCATCTCCACCCCCAGGCAAGGTTGTCACTACACACAAACTGTATTTTGCACAAGCAGACTCTACACTTGTGTAGACTGGGGTGGACGACTTCAGAGGACCCATGCTGGAGGACTATACTGGCCACTCAGCATAATCCTTGACAATTGCATTCTATGAGCATGTGTACGGTTTGCATTGGTCATGCTATCCCACATATACCCATGACTGCTCCACAACAAGACACCTGTCAGCTGTACACCAGCCATATATGCGCCGTACAACAGACAGAGTGACCTAATACATTGCAGAGCTGTAGCCCACAGAGGGAGGACATCTGTGAACAGTTCTGGCACGGCACTTCATTCACACATACTCATTACAACACAGTGTTGACAGTGGAATCATCCAGAGAATGCAGATAGGGCTCCCCTCAGTCTGTTATTGATGGACACCTACTGTCAGAGATCATCAGCAACCCTCTCACAGCACACACCGACAACATGGCTGTGGCTTAGCACATTCAATCCCTGGGACCTCCACAGTGCCCCTGCTTGACAGAGGCACAGCTCACTAGCCTCACATGTTGCCTTCTGTGACCTACTTTACAGTGCCACAGTAGCCTACTATCCTGGGGATGCAGATGCCAAGCACACTCTGGCTGAGCTGTCATTCCCTATGGCAACAAACCTAGTATTGACCTCTACACCCATATGTTCAATTGTCGGATGCACAATATTTGTTGTGCTGTTCTACTGTTTGCAGGTCTTTATTGCCATAGCATTCCCTGTTCCTATGACCAACTTGTGTATCTGTGGAAGATGTTTGCATATGACGGTGATCCACTATATCACTTATGTCTCTGTAGTCATTTACTGTGTGCACTGGACTGATTGCTGTGTTGTGGTTGGTTCCTGGACTGACACGTACAAATACCAGATATGTGTGGCCAACTGCTAAACGGAGATATGGCCTAAGTGTGTGAGCATGCCCAGTTCAGCCTTTCCATGGCATATTGTCTGACATATGCCTCATTTATCAAAGTGTGCGAGCATGCCCAGTGTGAGCTTTCCATATGTTGCACTTTGAAGTCCACCACATATTTGGGTGTGTGTGAACTTCAACAATATCTCACGTTTATGGTTGTGTGTTGGGTGTCATGTTGTGTACTAACTGGCCAACTGCTTCGTGTCTGCCACAACAGGGATTATACTGTGCCTGCAGGGATTGCATGAGATACTTTGCAGACAGTTCTCAACATACTTTCATAATGACCTAACACTGTAGTACCGTATAGTGTACTGGTTCAGTACTTTCACTGTGGTGGACAGTATCCTGGGCTTTAGTCCTATGACTGCTTGACATCTTCATAGTGAGCACAACAGACTGTGTAGGGGCCAGTTGTGCACATATGAC
The DNA here is from genome assembly GCF_019279795.1 of Protopterus annectens. Taxonomy (NCBI): domain Eukaryota; kingdom Metazoa; phylum Chordata; order Ceratodontiformes; family Protopteridae; genus Protopterus; species Protopterus annectens. Next base: position 681,509,416 of record NC_056739.1, on the reverse strand, counting down.
CATGTTGCAATATGTTCAGATATGGACTACCTACACCAGGCTCGTCCAACATTGCTAGTGTATTCCACAACATGGGTGGACATTGGCAAACACTAGCGATGTTCCCTAGGCCATTTCTGATGCTAGTCACAGGGTGTGTTTGTCCTTCGACACACATTGTAACTGGAGGTTGCCATGACATATGTCATCGTTAGTATACTGTGCCTCCGTCTACCTCTGACATAACAGTGATACCCAGGATTAGCCTACCATCTCCCATACACTCATCAGGATTCCTCTTGAGGGGTGTCGATATGTGACTCTCTGGCTGACCTGTACCAGGAGTTTACTGAAGAGTGGGGGTGCCTTCTGTGTTATGGATCATTCTGTACAGCTTGTCCTATGTATGCCAGTGCTGGGGTTCAGGTCTCTCATGTGCATAGCTCACTGCCATTCAAATTGTACAAGGTGCAACATGTTCATTCATTCCAGGTTGGACATGGCTTCATACATCAGGCACAGCTTTCCTGTATCTGGGAAGGATGGCGGTGTGTGGGGCTGCAGTTTGTTTACTCAGGCAACACATGGCATCTGTTCATGCTCTTTGCTACCCCTGGTGGGGTACTGTTGTGGACTTTACAGTTGATGAAGGTGTCTGCTGCAGTATATCCCACAGGGGCTATTGTAGTCAGTTGTGACGCTGATGGTGGATGGCTGCAGAGCCACAGTGAGTTCCCCTTATCTACATCTGCCAACCTTCATGTTTGGGTGGGTATATGGTACATGTTTCTGCGAACACTACAGCCACATGTTTGTCCAGTGCAGGATATTTATCACCTTTTGTACCCAAGTCTCACATTACATGTTAGGTACCTCATGGGTTAACACCTGTGTGGTAATTTGTGGGCACTTACTGTATATCCACGGTGGTTGTCTATACACAGTTCTGCAATTAGCTTGCTGACATGGCTATGGCTACAGTTGTCTGTTTGTAGGTGGCCCTTTTGTGGGTTGCTTGTGTCAGCTGGGGGTCGGATATGGTGGGCTGTTTGTACTCCTCTGCATACATGTTCAGTCACAGTCCTTCCATGTTGGCCGATACCTATGGGACATATATAAAAAACGGGGGTGGGGGGGCCAAGACCAGGCCTTGTGGGATGCCACTCATATCAGCTTTGTAGTCTGATGTGGATGCGGCATGTCTGACCATGTCAGTTCTGTCCTTGGTCTGGTTTGCAACCCCTCTACTGACATAGGGGTATATATTTAAGCTGCTGAACATATCCATACTGAACTTGTATGGTATTGTCTAGAAGCATGTGCATGGTCCAGCTACGCTGTGTGGACAACATTGCCCTCATCAATGACGTTAATGACTGCTTCAAATGGGTCAGACATGTTTAGGGGCAGGTTCTGCAGTTACAACAGCCACACTGTGTAGGGTCCAGTATCAGTAGGTCCACAATAGCCTTCTGTCTGCGGTACATACTGATCCTTTCCATAGCTGTGCAGAACAAGCTTGTCAGGATCCTGGGGTGGTAGTTTGGAGTATCCATTCAGGCAACATCTTTGTTGTGATGGACCACTGTTGTTGTACACTGCTCTTTGGGTACATATCCTGTGGTAAGGCTGACATTGGGCAGTAGTGTGATTTGGCATTCCATTATTCTTTGAGTCCATGTTGGCCTCAGCACAGGACACCATCACATACCTTTGCTGCTGTGTGTTCTGCTTTGCAGATGATGGCTGTTACCTCAGCATCTGCAATGTCAGGGGACCATCAGTCTGCTGGGATAGGTATTTTGCACTCGGGGGGGGGGTGTTTGCACTGCACCTGACAGGTTGTATGTTTGCAATATGTGTGTGTGTGTGTGTGTTTGGTATGTTGTTTGTAATATCTGTTTGATTCGGAGCATATATGTGGATGCCCAACATGGTTCCTACCATCAGTTGGGTAACCCTTGTGATTATCCTTAGTGTCCTGTACGTTTTGTATCTTCATAGGTTCATGGGTTCATACTAGGCTATACACCCTAGGCCATTAGTAAGCCTAGCCAGAGTGTGTGTGTCTTTCACCACCCCTTGCTATGTTCAATTATGGCCATTTATGAAGTTCTTCACTGTGCCTCTGTCTGGTCGTGACACAGTGAGGACCCCAGTATACATGTACGGTCATCCATCCACTTGGCAATATTCCTGTTGAGGGGTGTCAGTGAGGGGCTCTGCCTACCATGGATTGGGATCCTGTTTCTGGGTGTGGGGAGCCTCTGGGTTATGTATCTGTCCCTCCAGCACATCTTATTTCATTATGTGTTGAGGCTGACATCTGTGACTCTCACAGCTCCAATGGCTTTGATTTCCTGTGGTGGAGCATGTCCATTACTCCTGTGTTGGACATGGCCTTGTACAACAGACATACAATGCCTCTGTGTAGGCAGTGTGTGACTGCAGTCAGCTGGGGTGTCTACAGCCAGGCAGCATATGACATATATTTCACACCCTTTATCCTGTTGGTGGGGTAACTATGAGGTCTTCCGAACTGCTGCAGGTGTCACATACGGTACATCCCATATGAGTCATTGTACTAGATTATGGGTCTGATAAGGGAACAGTACAGCAGCACAGTGACCTCTGTTGATGTTGATGTGAATCCTTTCATGATACGGTGTCCAATATCGACAATCTTCATAACTACATTGGCATTGTGGGTGTCACATGACAAATTAATGTTGACCTGTGTCCCTAGGTCCCTGATTACTCCTTGCATACATAATGGTTTGACACCTATGTGGTAATTTATGTGTACCTTGTCTGGTATTTGGTGGGACATTCATACTGTCCAGTGTCTTTGGATGTCTGGGTGAAGTTCTTGTGTGTGAGAGTGTGGTCTGTCGCATGCTACAGACTATACAGCAGTTTTGACTACAGTTATGTGCACATGGGTGGTCTCCACTGCTTTGTGCATTGTCAGTTACCTGGTAATATGGGTGTCTGTGCTGCATATGGATACTCCCCCTCCTTTGATGTTTTGGTGCAGCTGTTGGGGCCATAACACATGATATGTGGTATAACCTAGTAGTGCTGGTGTGCTATCACTAGGCTTGCAGCAGGCTTCTGTCACTGCACAGACATCAATGTTCTCCATAATGGGAAGTGCCTTAGGGGCATGCATATTGCAGTTTACACATCTGGCATTGGTCAGCATTACCCTTATGTTTCCTACCACTTATGTTTTCTAGGGTGGTGGGTAGTCTTTTTGGCCTTGCCTACATACGGCTCTATGGAGGCAGCAAAGGCCTTATCCAGTATCCAGACGCACACGGGTAACAGCTGCAAGCCAACCCTGGAACAGCAGCATGGCTTGTCATGCTTGACATCTCAAGCAGACAGACATTAGACCCTCTTGGACTGACAGCTGTAACTGTGCCAGCTGTTAAACATGAGCATTCTGTGTTTGCACTGTGGCATAATTCTTGGTGAGGGTTGGATGCTGCACACAGCCAGTGTCATCTCGCCCTGGGGTACATACTCAGAGGGACCATCCATGTCTCTTTTGATGTTGACCAGGGAGGTACATCTCAGGTAATTCACACCAGCATGGACATTGAGTGCATCATATTTCTGCTTGCTTTGGGGTGACCTGCGTACTTGTGTTATGTGGAATTTTGTGGCAGCCTACAGGCAGCTTACTCTACCCTTTCCCTTGTTCAGTCTGGTGAGTGGGACAGCAGTGTGTCTGCCTATACAGACACCTATTACGACTGTATCAGGCATGTTGTTTCTCCTTCTGGCCTGTGACTGTTTGGCACACCAGCTTTGCATACTATTCATTGCATGTGCTATGTTTGAAGGTTGTGGTTGCTTGTGATCTGCTTTGGAGGCTTCTGTTGGTGTGGTGTGTTTGTAATTAAGGCCTCCGGGAATATTTGTCTGTGTTTGGTTTACAGTTGTGGTAGGTCTATGTGGGACTGGGTTTGTGGTGTATGTGGTTACCTTCTCCTCCTGACTAGTTTTGACAGTACTGAGTTGGTGGAGCTCAACCTCTGGTTTGGATACATGGATGCATCTATCACATATATTTGTATTTATTGGGGGGTGTTGTGGTTGTCTGTGTACTTGGGACTGGTGTCACATTGCCTCTGGATTCACAGATTCTACTTGTTGTGGCTGGACTTAGTGGATGGTATGTGTGGACATATGTTATTGCCATACTACTGGTTAGTGATTACTTCCATTTTTATGTTTGCTCTATCATGTGGTAGCTTCCTCATTCTCTTGCATGGTTTGGTAATGGCTGGAGTCCAGCATGCCAGATGCCTGCGTATATGGCATTGTGTGTTGTTGTTATTTGTGATTGCATACTCCAAGCATTCCTGGCTGTATTCATGGAATGCCTGTATAACATGTTCTGTGGTGTGTCCCATATTCTGCACTTGCACAGGGCCTTTTGTGGATTCAACATCGGTTTTGAGGGCTGCAACCTATGCTTTACACATGTTTTTCACTGTGGTATTCTGGCCAGGGACTGGGGACAGGATGTGTATATCCAGTGTGATTACTCTATGGTCTGGTCTTACCAGTGAGGGATACATTTCTCATCTTGCCATCCAGTACACATGTTGCTGATTATCACATCCAGTATGCTTACCCCTCTTGTGGGAGTGGTACATTGTTCCTGGGCATTTTGGTTTATGGAATCTGGGTAATTTTCTCCTACTGTGTTGGTGCTAGTATAATGCTCCCGGTGTATGTCTGGGTATTTTCAGTCAAGCAATATAATGTGGTTTGGGGGGCTTGATATATTCATGTATTCCGACATAGGCCAGGTGCAGTTCCTGGTATTAGTACAGTAGTCTGCAGCAGGCTATATACTGGGAGGTAGTTTTAGCCATTGGTATTTGACCATGGCTAATCCATGCTGCTTCTTGTTGTGGTACCAACATGGGGGTGTGGTTATTCTTGCCATTTCTTGCTAGTCACCCTCCTTTTGTAGCTTGTTCCATGTTTTGCGGCTGTACAGCACAGTATGAGGTGTGACCTGGTAGTGTTAGGGTGCTGATGTGAGCCTTGACCCAGTTCTCTATTACAGGACTGGTATCTACATTCTCCATACTGTGTGCGTTTACACTGCACACATCTTGCTGTTTATACATCTGTCATTGGGTAGCATTACATCTAGGTTCCTATCCCTTGTAGAACCTATGAAGGTGGGTTTGTGTTTTGAGACTTACCTATTCCGGGCATGCTGTGGGTACTGAGAGCCTTTGCCAGTATCCATGGGGCATGGCATGATAGGTGCACGCCACCCCTAGCAGGTGGTGCATCATGTCAAGCTCCGCATGTCTTCCCAGCCTGAAACACATTGGCTCCCCTTTGACTAACTGCATTACTTCAGCCAGTTATTGCACTTAATCATCCCATCGTCATTTTGTGGCTTCATGCTTGGTGAGGGTGGATGTTAGTCAGGGTGCTCAGGTGTGCATATAGTACACGGTGTTACATTACTTAACACATAGCATTCATGCCTCAGGTGGTGTTGCAGGGCTGCGTCTGTCGGATGCACATATTACACTTCCCTGTACATGTTTGTGAGCAGATCATGTCATTTTAGGCATCCATGTTATTATTTGAGTGAGTCAGAGGGGGTAACATTCCCAGGGTTCCTACTGAGCCAGTGTATGTGCTATGCGTTGCCTCTTTGCCAAGGCCAGGGCATACTGGGCATGCCTCCTTCTGCCTACTGGGGCAGGCTCAGGTTGTTCCTCCTCTGAGTAATGCTCTGCCTGTGATGGCCTTGGCAATGGTGGGGGGCTGTTTGGCCCGGCCCTATGCTGGTCCTGCTGCAGCTGTTTTCGCAAGATCATATTATGTAGCATAGCACATACCATGACAATTTGGGTACATGTAGTTGGTGTGTACTGCAAGGTTCCACCAGATGTGTCCAGACACTGGAACCGTGACTTGAGCAGCCCAAACACATGCTCTATTACATTACGTGTTTGTGCGTGTGCCTCATTATGGCATTCCTGTTCAGGTGTGTGTGCGTTTCTGATGGGTGTCATCAGCCACGGCTCCAGTGCATAACCTGCATCCCCCACTAGGTGTCTGTGTGGGATGTCCCCATTGGCAAATGTCTGGTACAGCTGCGTCAAATGCCAGATGTGGGAATCATGGTAACTCCCAGGTCAGCCAGCACACACATTCATTATTATGCCCTGGGCATCACACACGACCTGGCAGTTGATGGAGGGAAAGCCCTTGCGGTTAATATAGGCCCTACCCTGCTCACCGGAGGGTGCTTTGATGCATATGTGCGTGCAGTCTATTGCACCCACTACCTCAGGGTATTCTGCTATTTGCTGGAAGAGACGCATATTGCTGGCCAATACCTCACGGGCATTGGGGAAATATACATGATCACCGACATGTGCTGACATGGCATCCAGGAACTGGTGCAGTACCCTGGAGGCTGATGCCTGTGATATCCCCATCATATCACCAGTTGGTCTCTGGAAGGTACCTGTTGCTAGTATTCTTAGGCCAACACATACCTTGGTTTCCACTGGGATGGGTTCCCCTCTGTTGGTTCTGTGTGTGAGGCGTGGCCTGCACAGCTCAACAATTTGCTGCAGGAGCTCTCTGTCCACTCTATAGCACTCTACTATCTCCAGCTCATGTAACCCATGGTAGGTGACCCTGGGCCTGTACACTCTTCTCTGTCTCCTCACTGTGGGTTGTCTGGCACCATCTGCATTGTCACCACCCTCAGCAAGTCAGCTATGTCTCATTATGACAGCTATGGCAGCCCCTAACATTTCTGCTCTGAGTTCAGCTTTTTCAGTTTTCACTTCTATTAGCTTACTCCTGTCTTGCAGTGTCTCTTAAGGGAAACATCCTGCATTACTGTTTGCAGAATTTTAAGTGCTGGACTGGGCTACTATTCTGCCTGTGTAATTGCCTGCTTCTAATTGTTTTCACCTGCTAGCTTCAGCAGTTATCCCTGCTAGCTTCCTATTAATTCTGTTGCTTCCTTTTTCCTCTCTGTTTCCTCAGGGGGGAGCAACGTGCATACTATCAGAAACACGCTCACAGTGGCTTACACATGCACACACGTGCTTACACGGTTCAGAATCTACTTATTCGGGTTAAAACGTGCATAAACCTGCACAGACACTGTTACACGTCTGCCAACAGCCTTCAACATACTCAGCCTGCCCTACATGCGCGCACACCCGCGCAAACAGTGTTAAACATCTCCCAACACGCTCCCACATGCTCAGTCTGCCTTACACGCGCACACACTGCCCTACTCATGCTTCATGGTGCGCACATGTGCGCATGCACGCCCAGCAAGAAACTTTGGTGTAAGTAACAGTGTACACCTTCCATTTCTTGACTTTCCATGACTTATCTAGTGGCACACCTCTTTCCATGATCTGTGTCTGTCATCTGTCATGTTACATTGGCCTCCAATGAACTGCATTTCTTTCTACCATTCCCCCTGTGATATCACCTATCTCCTACTCTATTCCTCCCCCTTATGTATCTCTTACACTACTCAGACTGTGCTCATTTGCTATGTGACTGTGAGATTCACTACCCTAACTCTCATTTACATGAGATTGCCTACTAATACTTAGTTACATGTCTTAGACTCAGCTTCCCCCCTTAGCAACCACTACACGGTGGCCATGTTGTTTTTGGTCTGCTGGTCCCTGCATTGTCATTCCATGTATTTCATGAAACCCACATTTGTGGGTTTATAACCTTCATTTTCATGTTTTATACAGCGCAGCCTGTTTGTGCGGGGCTGCGCTGGGTTTAAACATCAGCGATCACCGAAAAAAAAAAATTATATTTTTATTATTTTGGCATCGGGTTATATTGCCATTTGGCCACATATTTGGCCATTGGCATGCTGCCTGAGTCATATGCACCATTTTTTTTGGAGCTGACATGGCTCCGTTGTGGAATTTGCAGAAACATACTCAGTTGTCAGCTGAGTACATTTCTGCAGCTAAAGCGTCTCTTACACGGACTGGTTTCTGCTTCGTGGATCGCTAATATACCTAATTTGCATACCTTTCAGCTGCAAGTGAGGTATTTAGCATGTCCACGCCTAGTCCGTGTAAGAGACGTTTTAGCTGGTCTCTTACATGGAGTTTAGGGCTGTTCCTGGATCGCGAGGCTTGCATGGAGTGTTGCACGTCTCTTACACTCCGTGCAAGCCTTCATGAATCCTGCCCCATGTTTAGCAATGTGCTCCATCTTCCCCCCATCTAAAGTATACTATTTCAGTTGCTAACGGTTTTTGTTTGTTTACAGACACTACATTCCTGGTTACAGGTTTAGGTTGCTCAGCCTTATAAATTGCTTCATTGCCTAGTAATCTTGCGTAATCAATTTTTGGTACTGTTAGGGTCAATATAAAACACCTGTTTATGTAAAGTGCTTGATAGTGCTCATTTGAATATATCAATTGGTCAGTGTCTATCATTTTACTTTTACAATTTAGATACAGTTCTTGTCATAAGCTTAAAATATGTTTTAGTGGTGTACCAATTTGCTTGAAGTAAATGTTCACTTCACTGCTAGTGTCCAAGGAATATATTGTCTCTAACTGTTCATTTATTTTAATTTATAGTACTCCAACAATCAGTTCCATCCAAGCCCGTGAAGGATTTTAGGGTAAGAGGACAAGATCTTGGCCCAGCCAGATTGAGCCCAAGTTTATTGAGTGGCATATATATCAGAGGTATAAATCTTTGTCACCATCCTTGCAGTGTTTATTCAAATGCAGGATGCTGTTTGGCTTCAACCATACTGAACTAGTAATTCACATATAACAATGGGACAAGAATATTGAAACAGCATAGACCCTATAAGGGGTAAGACACCCACAGTATATGAAGCTAACTTGCTCAGTCATTGCCAATACAGACAATAATCTTTGTTTAATAATTTGTTAATTTTGCAGTTCCCCCATTTAGGATTATTTTCCACAATATTTATGTTGCATGAGGAATAATTTGTCAATGCATTTGTTTTATGTTTTTGTTTTAAGTGTTGTCAATTGGGATGAGTTCCTATTACTCCCTCTGCAAATTTTCAGTTCTTACCTTCTCCTTCAGAGTACAATCTTTTTGAGATTTGTATACCTGCTTAATAATGTATGCATTTCACTTTCCTGCCACACTCATTTTCCCTCCTTTTCATGTTTTCTTTTCAAGCCACCAAAACCTTTAAAAGCCCATTCTGAACAAGCATACATTACATGGCAGAAAGGAAATTGTATTTCAAAGAAGTATAGATAACAACCCTAAAAATCAATGTTTCTATATCACTGCAGAATAGTCAGTGTTCCACAGACCACTGCATACTATTCCTAACTCCTTGCCACCAGTGAACATTTTAAATAATCAAATATCAAGTCAGTGGAACATAAGAGATTAATTCCTGGCAATTATTTTTACAGCTGAAAAGTTTTGCTGTACTTTTATAATTTGCAAAGGATATTTAACTGCTTTCTAATCATTTTCAGTTTACCATTGGCATATTTACAGTTAGAATCTGAGTTTTATGAGTATATTTAACTCAAATTGCAGCATTGTTGTGGATTTAATGGTTTGGCTGCATTGTGTTGGATCACACAGTGAAATTACATTTTTGGCCTGCAGAATCAAAGGAACTGAGCTATTTTTGTTTATAGTAAGTATTACAGGTTTCTGTTTTAAGTGATATTATTCTCTGCCTAATATTAGCTAAAAAGCCATGAAGAATCATCAAGGAACCTTTGGAGTGAACAAATTCAAGGCACAAAAGTCATAAACTGCTCTGATCAATAATATATTATTTTGTAATGTGGTAACCAAAAAAGAAGCTGTAAGCTCACATTGTGATTATTTATTGTACATCAGAATGTGTTTGTAATAATTACAATGTGTTTATCTTTAAACATTCTCAGGAGATTTGCTGTTTTCAGATTTTAAGAAGTTATTGTGCATGATAGCTAAACTTGATTATGTTTTACTTTTAGATGTGTGTAGGTTGTAATGATAATTAGAAGCTTAAGTCCATCCAACTTTCTGTTGCTTCTGTTAATACATATAACTCATAAAATATAACCTTTAATGATTGAAGTATTTACTTAACACTTACGTGGAATGTGAAACCTGCATTCATCAAACCATCTGTTACAATTATTTGCAACATTAACTTAATTATCAGTGCAATGACTAATGATGATGACAATGCTAGCTTATATTTTTTGTCAATTCTTTTTCTTTCTTTCTTTCTTTCTTTCTTTCTTTCTTTCTTTCTTTATGAGGCTTTGTACAGAAGAAGGATCACAGTTAAATGATTCTTTAAGCAGAGCAGGCAATTACTGGTTTTCATTTGTTCCACATCAATATTAACATAAAGTGAAGCTGTGTGGACCTGAATATAATCATACAGTGGTGAAAGTAATTCTATTTGATTATGTTATTGTAGCAAGCCATCATGTTCTGTCATGTGTGCTCTGACATTTTGGACATATTTGATAAGAAGAGTTGATAAGTGACACAAACAAGTTCTCTGGAATTGGAAACTTTCTAGATTTAATGGATACCTGTAAATTCTCTCTCATGCCCATATACTTGAGAGGCCCTCCTGATTAATCTTTGAATTTCTGTTCAGCATAGACTTTTTTTATTATTATTCTTGAGAAGCAACTGCCAGGACATAACACTTGATCATTCATTTGGTGTAATGCAGCACCTAGGGCATAGTGACTAGCATCAGCACTTGCTACTGTTAACTTGGTTACATCATTATCAACTATCTGACATCATAGTATGTTAGCACTGGATGAGTTGTTAACATTTCTACTACACTGCTGAAGTCATCGGCTTGAGCGTCTCAACACGATCACAATATGTTGTCATTAATAGGTCTGTAAAACAGATATAGCAAAGTGGACATATGGTTAGACCACTCAAACTCTTAGAGCAAGAATTATCGACAAAGCCTGAAGTAATGGAGAGACAAAGGCCCAGAAATAGGGACAGTTTTAAATACTGCTCTTATAAATGTAAAATGATCATAGAATTGAAGAAAAGACACCACTAAGGAAAAGAGAATGCTTTAACACTGAAATACTTTAACAGTTGAATAATTTTGTCCTCAAAGGTCTTCTTCAGAACATTGAAAATAAGTGAAAATAATTGCATAAATACTCTCAAAACACACACACACCTGGGTCACATAACTGAATAAAATAAATTGTATCTAAAATACAATCTTAAAAAATCTTAAAACAATCAAAAAAACTTTATAAAAAATTATTTTGCACAACAACAAAAAAAAAACCTCCATCTATTTACATTTGTTATTGTTCTGCTTTCTATTAAGAACCACCTTATAATTAGCATTGCTGTTTCATCCAGGTACATAATAAGCATGAAACAAAATCTGCCAATTCAATTCCTTATAATATAGTTCTCCCTCTCAATCACCTTTAAAATCACTGTGAACATAACAATACAAAACCAATTTTTTTAAAAAAATGCTTACATTTATCTGAATGTTGTCCTAAAGCATTGTCCATGTTTTAATTGCATTCTGGTGTTCATAAACTCATTTCCTTAATTCCCTGTTGGTTTTGCTGATATAAAATGAATCACAAGTAAAGAACTTGGTTGAGTAAACCATGTATTTGGTGTCACAAGTGAAAAACCTGGTACTAGATGAGCTCTGTCAGTTCTGATGTTAATAAAATATGGACTTTCTAACATGTACCTACACATTCAGCACTGATAATATTTAAGTCTCTCTCTCTTTTCACCTGTATACTTCTCTCCTTCTTTCTCCAAAAAATATTTAAGATTACAGGTTTTCTGGTTAATAAAAACTGGTTTGTCTCCCCCTGGATTGCTAACTACCATTATCACTGCACCTGGTATTCCCCAATTGTTACATACCACCCTCATTATAGCTTCACTGTCCAATGAAAAAACTAAAAGTAACCATTCACGATGGTTATGTTTTGACACATTGTCCTTGTTTTTATTAACACTTTTTTGTTCAACAACTCTCTTAATAATGTTATCTGGATATCCTCTGTATAAAAACCTATTGTGCATTGCTTTTAGAAAATTGTCTAAAAACTCGACATCTGAAGTTAATCACTTTAACCTTGCAAACTGACCCTTAATGATGTTTTGTTTCAATTATCTAGGATGCATGCTGGAATAATGCAAAATAGCATTGCCAGAAACATTTTTGTAAATAATAACAGTGCTTAGTTTATTGTCATGATCTTTTTTATGCACTTCCACATAAAAAAAATATATATTTTTAACCTATTGTAATTGTAGGAAAATTTAAAAAAAAACAGTATTGGTGTTAACTTCACTTAAAAACACTTCCAGTTCTGTTGTTTGCCCTTTCCATATAAAAACAGGTAATCAACAAAGCAAAAATAAGAAAAAAACATGTCTGTATCCATCTATTCAGAGAAGAACGTAAGTTTTCTGATATGTCATTACTAAATTTGCATAACTGGGGGCCATTTAAGCACCCATTGTCACATCCGCCCTTTTTGGTGATAATAAGAAATTTCAAAAGAAAAAAAAACTGTTTGATAACACATAATTAACACACTGTATTAGTCATTTGACATTTGTTAACCGGGATTGTCTGACTGAGCAAAGCCCTTTTTCAGCAGAAGCCCGGGGAGAAAAGCTCCGCCATACATGCATAGAAGTAAAAATAACAGTATTAAAGTAAAGTAACAATATATTAAATAATAACAAATAAAAGAGTCCTAGAGGCATTGTTATACAAAAAAAAGCAAGAAAGGCAATAATTATAGGATAGATCAGTGTACAGTAAAAATAGGCAATAAAAACATTAACAAAAAATATATAACAGTATAAGTATGATAAGGAGCAACAAAGAACAAAAATATAAGTAGAAAGGATAAATTAAAAAAATAACTGAACAATAAAAGAAGACAAACTTGAAATACATCATTAGAGCACTTTGCAATAAAGAGGATAGTGAAAAGAGAAAGTGAGTTCACATAGGATGAATACATTCACAAATCCAGTAGCTATTGAGGAATCACTTAAGAGAGTTCTTGAAATCTTGTATATGGGTAACATTTCTGATAGTGAAGTTTATTCCATGAAAGAGCAGGAAAATAGTTAGAGATTCTGTCCAAAAGATTTTTTTGGTTTGTGAATTTGTAAGATAGACAAAAAAAAAAAAAAGGTAAAAATGTAACTTCTTCCAACAAACAACCATTGCTTTTGTTCAACATAAATGCCATCCATTCTAAACTGACATCATGTGGTATAGTCGTATACAGTGAATGCACATCCACTATAACTAACAAATCTTCATTTTCAAACTGAATATCTTTGATTTTTTTCTAAAAACTCAAAAATATGTCTTATAAAAGTGGGCGTTTTTTGAACCAACATGAGTAATGCCCTTTCAACAAATTTAGAAACTTCCTGCACTTTGGATGCTGGTGCTGATACAGTTGGTCTATTGGGTGTACAGGACTCATTATTGTGTGGTTTAGGAACAAGAAGTTTACCTATCTTAGGTTTTGGTGTAATAAAAAATGTATACATGTTTTCTGATATCACCCCTACCAAAAGGTTGCCATATAACCATGAATAAATTACAGGTTTTGCATTAGCATGCATTTACTGAATTATTTGATATTTGAAACTCAAATGCATGTCATTAACTGATTTCTATGCTCAATAATTTGCCAGAAAAAATGGAACTTTTATGAGGAACAGACCAAAAATATGAAGCAAAAATCTGGATATTCTGCAAAAATCTGGAGATTTTATGATGTATGTTATATTATAGGGCAGCAATAACTATGTGTACAGTTTTAATAGCTTTTATTGTTCAAAAAATATTTACATTTATTTATGTTATACTTTTTGTTTATTTTTCAGTAATTATCTGAAATGAAAGATGTGTGTGGGCTGCTAGAAGCATACCACAGTATGTAGATGATTCCACCCTAATCTGCTCAGCCCCATCTCTTACACTCTACAACAGCTCACCCAAGAATCCTTTGCCTCAGTGGAAAGTTAGATCACTAATATCCAACTTATCTTAAATCCCAACAAAACTAAATTACTCCTGTTTACCCATAACAAATCAAATACCTCTCTCCTTCTCTATCTCCTTCAAAAATGGTACTGTCATTTCACCTTCTCCCCATACCAAGCTCCTTGGCATTGAGATAGACAATAACCTCCACTTTGATATCCATATCTCTCAAACTATTAAAAAGGTACACAAAAAATTGGTACCCTATACAGACATAAAAACTTTCTGTTAGATCAGACTCAGGTTACCCTAGCCCAAACCCACCTTCTTTTCCCATTAATGTATGCAGCACCAATGCTGACATGTCAGAAAGTCTGACCTTGACAAACTTGACTCTTGTTATAACAAAATCACCAAGTTTGCTAATAATTCTCCCTTTTAGAACCCATCATTGTATACCTCTTAGGCAACTACAGTGGCTTGAACTCCCACAGTTATTAACTTTTCACCAACTAGTCATAGCATATAACACCCTAAAACATCCTGACAAAACTCCAGCACTAAAGCAATTACTGACTCACTATGCACCAAATCGTCCACTCCGCTCTGCCAACAAATCACTCCTCTCTATCTCCTCAGCGAACAACACAGCAGGTAAAGCTCTATTTTCACACAGTATAGCTAAAAGTTGGAATAACCTCCCCACTTCTGTGACTTTTACATCAAATACCACACAATTCAAAAACTCCCTTAAGTCTCATCTTATAAGCTCATGGCTTTGTCCATGTCTTACATAATCCTACAATATGCTATCTCCATCCTTTTCTTTCTCTCCTACTTCAGGCCCTCTGTAAGCATGGTATTGATAAATGACATCTCTTGATATACATTTTTTTGTTGTGATTTCTGTCCTTATTTTCACATCTAACAAAATGTATATTTTTGTTTGCTGTTTTTTTTTCTGTTCCCCAAATGCTGCTATGATGACACTGTTTTTTTTTTCCTTCTGTATAATATCATTATTATTGTGTTAATTATGTGGAGCTTTCCTCCCTGGGCCTCCACTGTAAATAGCCCTCATCCAGATGGAACATCTCGGTTAACAAATGTAAAATAAATAAAAATAAAAAATAAAAATATTAGCTTCCCTAGTAAATAAGTGAACGTTCAATGTTTTGAATGTCGCTTTATTGACAGCTAAATGTTGAATAGTCCAAATCCTGAACAAACGGAATGCTGGTCCGCAAAAAAAAAATAAATAAAAATAAAAAAGCCCAAATACAAAATATAGTGGGGAGCTTTGCCCCCTACCCCCCTACTTAAATATACCAACTCCGAGATCGCACCACAGTGGAGGAAATGGCAAAGTCTCAAAAATGGCCTAGTGATTTTTTTCCCTAGGAAAAAAAATCTCTGTTCCATTTGTATGGGATTTGGCTTTTTTGACATTTAGCTGTCGACAAAGCAATGTTTGAAACATTGAACGTTTGCTAAAATAATAGGGAACCTGATATTCCACAGCACATAAGTGTTAATGAGTTAAACAGACACATTGAAGAAGTTCAAACAGATAGGCAGAACATGTTTAGACCATTATTGGATACTGAGGATTTGAATACTACAGTGGTGTGTACTAATAAACATATGGAAGGGTCTAATTTTAAAAGAACTATGGTACTGCAGTTCAGCAGTAGATCTACAGAGATTAAAGAAGTTCTTCAGAGGAAGTGGGCTATTTTTAAAATGGACATCAACATTTTTAATGTACTGGGGACATTCCCAATGTTTGTTTATAAAAAGGGGTAGGTATTCTAAAAATAAGTTAAAATTTTAAATTATCAGCACTATGAATATTAATAGCACTATTGAAACACTATAAACAAAGACATTGGTACAAACAAGTGTGATGTGTGTAATTAATGTAGATACGTTTATAAAACCGATACCTTACCACTATTGTATATAGGGGGTCCCCACAACTTAAGTTTTGCTGAAAGTTGTGGTTCCTGTGGTGTGGTTTACTTTGCAATTTGTCAGAACTGCAAAAGTTTTTATGTAGGTAAGACTAAATGCCCACTCTGTAAAAGGTTTATGAGCACCTATATCACATATTTAAGGCTAATGTTAACAATGGGCCGGATTCATGAAGGCTTGCACGGAGTCTAAGAGTAGTGTAAGACTCCATGCAGCCTTCGCGATCCAGGAACAGCCCAAAGTCCGTGTAAGAGACAAGCTAAAACGGCTCTTACACGGAGTGGGCGTGGATAAGCTAATCACCTCACTTGCAGCCAATAGCATGCAAATGAGGATGATTAGCGATCCAGGAAGCCCAGAACAGCCTGTGTAAGAGCCGTTTTAGCTGCAGAAATGTACTCAGTTGACAACTGAGTATGTTTCTGCAAAAACTGTAATGGAGCCATGTCAGCTTCAAATAAAGGGTGCATATGTGTCAGGCAGCATGCCAATGGCCAAATATGTGGCCATTGGCAAAGTAACCTGATGCAAATATATTAAAAATATTTTTTTTTTTTTCAAGAAATGGAAGGTGTACACTGTTGCCTACACCAAAGTTTCTTGCTGGATGTGTATGCGCACGTGTGCGCGCCATGAAGCATGAGTAAGGCAGTGTGTGCACGTGTAAGACAGACTGAGCATGTGGGAGCATGTTGGCAGATGTTTAACACTGTTTGCATGGGCGTGCATGCGTTTTAATCTGAATAAGCAGATTCTGAACCATGTAAGCATGTGTGCGTGCATGTAAGCTACTGTAAGCATGTTTCTGCTGGTGTGCACACGGCTCCTCCCTGAGGAAACAGAGAGGAAAAAGGAAGCAACAGATTTAGTACGAAGCTAGCAGGGAATACTGCTGGAGCTAGCAGGTGAAAACAATTAGACGCAGGCAATTACACAGGCAGAATAGTAGCCCAGCCCAGCACTTAAAACTCTGCAAACAGCAGTGCAGGATGTTTCTCTCAAGAGACACGGCAAGACAGGAGTTAAGTTATCAGAAGTGAAAACTGAAAAAGATGAACTCAGAGCAGAAATGTTAGGGGCTGCCATAGCTGTCATAATGAGACATAGGCGACTTGCTGAGGGTGGTGACAATGCAGATGGTACCAGACAACCCACAGTGAGGAGACGGAGAAGAGTGTACAGGCCCAGGCTCACCTACCATGGGTTACATGAGCTGGAGATAGTAGAGCGCTATAGAGTGGACAGAGACCTCCTGCAGCAAATAGTGGAGCTGTGCAGGCCACGCCTCACACACAGAACCAACAGAGGGGAACCCATCCCAGTGGAATCAAAGGTATGTGTTGGCCTAAGAATACTAGCAACAGGTACCTTCCAGAGACCAACTGGTGATATGATGGGGATATCACAGGCATCAGCCTCCAGGGTACTGCACCAGTTCCTGGATGCCATGTCAGCACATGTCGGTGATCATGTATATTTCCCCAATGCCTGTGAGGTATTGGCCAGCAATATGCGTCTCTTCCAGCAAATAGCGGAATACCCTGATGTACTGGGTGCAATAGACTGCACGCACATTCGCATCAAAGCACCAGCCGGTGAGCGGGGTAGGGCATACATCAACCGCAAGGGCTTCCCCTCCATCAACTGCCAGGTTGTGTGTGATGCCCAGGGCATAATAATGAATGTGTGTGCTGGCTGTCCTGGGAGCTATCATGATTCCCACATCTGGCATTTGACGCAGCTGTACCAGACATTTGCCAATGGGGACATCCCACATGGACACCTAGTGAGGGATGCAGGTTATGCACTGGAGCCGTGGCTGATGACACCCATCAGAAACGCACACACACCTGAACAGGAACGCCATAATGAGGCACAGGCACAGACACGTAATGTAATAGAGCATGTGTTTGGGCTGCTCAATTCACAGTTCCGGTGTCTGGACACATCTGGTGGAGCCTTGCAGTACACACCAACTACATGTACCCAAATTGTCATGGTATGTGCTATGCTACATAATATGATCTTGCGAAAACAGCTGCAGCAGGACCAGCATAGGGCCAGGCCAAACAGCCCCCCACCATTGCCAAGGCCATCACATGCAGAGCGTGACTCAGAGGAGGAACAACCTGAGCCTGCCCCAGTAGGCAGAAGGAGGCGTGCCCAGTATGCCCTGGCCTTGGCAAAGAGGCAACACATAGCACATACACTGGCTCAGTAGGAACCCTGGGAATGATACCCCTCTCTGACTCACTCATATAGTAACAGGGATGCCTAACATGACATGACCTGCTCACAAACATGTACAGGGAAGTGTAATATGCGCATCCGACAGAGGCAGCCCTGCAGCACCACCTGAGGCATGAATGCTATGTGTTAAGTAATGTAACACCATGTACTATATGCACACCTGAGGACCCTGACTAACATCCTACCCTCACCAAGCATCATGCCACAATATGACAACGAGATGATCAAGTGCAATAATTGATGAAAGTATCACAGTTAGTCAAAAGGGATCCAATGTGTGCCAGTCTGGGATGACATGCTGAGCACGACATGATGCACCACCTGCTAGGACTGGCATGCACCTATCAGTGCAGGCCGTATGGATACTGGCAAAGGCTGCTGTTACCCACAGTGTGCCCTGAATAGGTAAGGCTCAAAACACAAACCTATCTCCATAGGTATCAGAAGGGGTAAGAATAAGATAAGGGATAAGGTGAAACAGCAAGATGCATGCAGTCTAAACTCACCCAGTATGGAGAATGGTGATATCTGCGCTGTAACAGAAAACTGAGCCAAGGCTGACAACAGCACCCTAACACTACCAGGTTACACCTCATACTGTGCTGTACAGACTCAAAACATGGAACAAGCTACAAAAGGAGGGTGACTAGCAAGAATTGTCAAGGATAACCACATCCCATGTTGGTACCACAACAAGAAGCAGCATGGACTAGCCATGGTCAAGTAACAGTGGCTAAAACTGCCCCCCAGTTTATAGCCTGCTACAGACTACTGTCCCAACACCAGGAACTGCACCTGGCCTATGCTGGAATACATGAATATATCAAGTCCTCCAAACCACATTATATTGGGTGACTGAAAATACCCAGACATAGACTGGGAGCATTATACTAGCTCCAACAGTGTAGGACAAAAGTTCATAGAATCCATAAACCAAAAGGCCCAGGAACAATGTACCACTCCCACAAGAGGGGTAAGCATACTGGATGTGATAATCAGCAACATGGGTACTGGATGGCAAGACGAGAAGTGTATTGCTCACTGGTAAAACCAGACCATAGAGTAATCACACTGGATATACAAATCCTGACCACAGTCCCTGGCAAGAAAACCACAGTGGAAAACATGTGTAAAGCAATATTTGCACTCCTCCAAACTGATGTGGAATGCATTAAAGGTCCTGTGCAGGTGCAAAATATGGGCCACATCTCAGAACCTGTAATACAGTCATTCCATGAACACTGCCAGGAATGCTTGGATTATGCAATCCTAAATTAAAACAAGACACAATGCCATACACGCAAGAATCTGGCATGGTGGACACCAGCCATAACCAAACCATGCAAGAGAATGAGGAAGCTACTACATGATAGAGCAAACATAAACAATGAAGTAATCACTGATCAGTAGTATGGCAATAAAATCTGTCCACACATACAATCCACTAAGGCCAGCCACAACAAGTTGAATCTGTGAATCCTGAGGCAATGTTACACCTGCCCCAAGTACACAGACAACCCCAACTCCACCCAAGAAATACAAATATATGTGAGAGATGCAACCAGCTATCCAAACTGGAGTCTGAGCTCCCTCAACTCAGTACTCCCAAAACTAGTCAGGAGGAGAAGGTAACCACACACACCACAAACACAGTCCCACATAGACCTATCACAACTGCAAACCAAACACATAAACACAGAAAAACATTCCCGGAGGCACACATTACAAACACAGCACACCAACAGAGGCCACTAAAGCAGACACCCAATCAAACAACCTCCAAACATAGCACATGCAACACATAGTACACAAAGCTGGTGTGCCAAACAGTCACAGGCCAGAAGGAGAAACAACATGCCTGATACAATTGTAATAGGTGACTCCATAGTCAGACACACTGCTGTCCCGCACACCAGACTGAACAAGGGAAAGGGTACATTAAGCTGCCTGTAGGCTGCCACAATACGCCACATAACAGAAGTATACAGGTCACTCCAAAGCAAGTTTAAATATGATGCAGTCATAGTCCATGCTGGTGTGAATGACCTGAGATGTACCTCCCTAGATTACATGAAAAGAGACATAGATGAGCTCTCTGATTATGTAGTCCAGGCCGGTATGGCACTCACCATTTGCAGCATCCTACCCTTACCAAGAATAATGCCACAGTACAAACACGGAATGATCAGTCATAGCAAGTGGCACACTTACTGGTGTCATTCCAAGGGGATCCAATGTCTGTCTGCTTGGGATGTCATGCTTGACAAGCGACGCAGCTGTTCTTGGGATGGCTTGCACCTGTTACCCCTGGGCATCTGAATATTGGATAAGGCCTTTGACACCTCCATAGAGCCTTTTGTAGGCAAGGCTGAAAAGACTGACCCACCACCCTAGAAAACATAAGTGGAAAGAAACATAAGGGTAATGCTGACCAATGCCAGATGTGTAAACCCCAATATGCATGCTCCCAAGGCCATCCCCAGTATGGAGAACATCGATGTCTGTGCATTGACAGAAACCTGCTGCAAGCCTCCTGACAGCACACCAGCACTACCAGGTTATACCACGTATCATGTGTCATGGCCCCAAAACCTGGAACAAAACATAAAAGGAGGGTGAGTATCCATATTCAGCACAGACACCCATATGTCCAGGTAACTGACAATGCACAAGGCATTGCAGTCCACCCATGTGCAACTAACTGTAGGCAAGACTGCTGTACAGTCTGTAGCATGCTACAGACCACACTCTCACACACAGGAACCCCACCCAGACGTCCTGAAGACACTAGGCAGTATGAATGTCCCACCAAATACCAAACAAGGTACCACAAATTACCACATAGGTGGTAAACCATTATGTATGGAAGGAGTAACCAGGGACCTAGGGATACAAGTGGACAGTAACCTGTTATGTGACACCCACATTGCCAATGTGGCTAGGAAGACTGTCTACATTTGACACCGTATCAGGAAAGGATTCACATCTACGTCAACAGAGGTCATTGTGCCCCTGTACTGTTCTCTAATCACACCCATAATCTAGTACAATGCCTCATATGGGATGTACCTTACCTGACACCTGCAGCAGTTAGAAAGACCTCAAAGGTACCTCACCAAGAGGATAAAGGGTCTCAAATATATGTCATATGCTGCCTGGCTGTAGACATCCCAGCTGAATGCAGTCACATACTGCCTACACAGAGGCATTGCATGCCTGTTGTAGAAGGCCATGCCCAACACAGGAGTAATGGACATGCTCCACCCCAGAAAACTCAAATCCATCACAGCTGTGAGAGTGAGAGATGTCAACCTCAACAAATAATGAAATAGGATGTGCTGGTGGGACAGATACATAATCCAGAGGCTCCCCACACCCTAGACCAGAATCCCACTCCATGTTAGGCAGAGCCCCTCACTGACACTCTTCAACAGGGATCTTGCCAAGTGGATGGATGATTGTAGAGTTACACTGGGGGTCTTCACTGTGTCATGTACAGACAGAGGCACAACAAAGCAAATCAGAAATGGCCATAATATTCACATAGCACGGGGTGGCAAAAGCCACACACACTCTGGCTAGGCTAACAAATGCCCTAGGGTGGATAGCCTAGTATGAACCTATGAACCTATGAAGTAACAAATTGTACAGGACACTAAGGATAATCCCAAGGCTTTCACAACTGATGGTAGGAACCATGTTGGGAATTCACAGATATGCTCTGAATCACACAAATATCACAAACACACACACATATTGCCAACATACATCCTGACAGGTGCCGTGCAAACCCCCCCCCCCTGAATGCAGAATATCTATCCCAGCAGACTGCTGGCCCCCTGACATTGCAGATGCTGAGGTAACAGCCAACATCTACAAAGCAAAACACACAGCAGCAATGGTATGAGATGGTGTCCTGGGCTTAGTGCAACATGGACTCCAGGATGAATGGAATGCCAAACCACACTACTGCTCAATGTCAGCCTTACCACAGAATATGTAGCCAAAGAGCAGTGTACAACAACAGTGGTCCTTCTCAACAAAGGTGTTGCCTGAATGGATACTGAAAACTACTACCCCAGAATCCTGAGAAGCTCGGTCTGCACAGCTATGGAAAGGATCAGCATGTACCACAGACATAAAGATATTGGGGACCTACTGACACTGGACCCTACCCAGTGTGGCTTAAGTGCAGATCCTGCCGCTAAACATGTTTGACTCAATTGAAACAGTCATTAAGGTCATTGATGAGGGCAATGTGGTCCACACAGCGTAGCTGGACCTTGCAAAGGCTTCTATACAATACCCTACGTGATCATTATAGATAAGCTCACCAGCATAAATATAAACCCCTATGTCAGTAGAGGTATTGCAAACCAGACCAAGGACAGAACAGACATGGTCAGACATGCTGCAGCCATGTCAGACTACAAACCAGATATAACTGGCATCCCACAAGGCTTGGTCCTGGGATCCCCCTCATCTGGTATATATGTCCCATAGGTACAGGCAAACATGGAAGGACTGTGTCCGAACATGTTTGCAGAGGACTACAAACTGCTCACCACATATGATCCACCAGCTGACACAAGCATCCCACAAAAGGGCCACATAGAAACAGACAACTGGTGCCATAGCCATGTCAGCAAGTTAATTGCAGAAACGTGTATAGTCAACCCCCGTGGATATACAGTAAGTGCCCACCAATTACCACATAGGTGTTAACCCATTATGTAGTTAACACGTAATGAGAGACCTGGGGACACAAGGTGATAGATATCCTGCAGTGGGCAAACATGTGCTGTAGTGTTTACAGAAACATACCATATACCCACCTAATCATGAAGGTTGTCAGATCTAGATAAGGGGAGGTCATTGTGGCTCTGCAGTCATCCTTCATCAGCAGTACAATTGACTACAATAGCCCCTGTGGGATGTACCTCAGCAGACATCTCTATCAACCATAAAGTCCCCAACAGTACCTCACCAGGAGTATCAAAGAGCTTGCACAGATGCCATGTGTTGCCTGTGTTGCTGGTATCAATAAACATGCTGCACCTTGTACAATCTGAATGGCAGTGAGCTATGCACATGAGAGACCTGAACCCCAGCACTGACTTACATAGGACAAGCTGTACTGCATGATCCATAACACAGAAGCCACCCCCACCCATGAGTGAACCCCCAGTCCAGGCTACCCATAGAGTCACTTACCAATCTTCCTCAATAGGAATCTTGATGAGTGGATGGGAGATGGTAGCTTTATCCTGGGTATCACTGTCATGTCACAGGTAGACAGAGGCACAGTATACTAACCATGACATATGTCATGGCAAATTCCACTTACAATGTGTGTTGAAGGACAAACACTCTCTCCAACTAGCATTAGACATGGACTAGGGCACATCGCTAGTGTTTGCAAATGTACGCCTATGTTGTGGAATACACTACCAATGTTGGATAAGCCTGGTTTAAGTAGTTCATATCTGAACAGAATGCAACATGGTCAGATGTACACAACTGGCCCCTAACCAGGCTGTTGTGCTCACTATCGAAGTGTAAAGCAGTGATAGCACTAAAGCCCAGGATACTGTCCACCACAGTCAAAGTACTACCAGTACACTATACAGTACTACAGTGTTAGGTCAGTGTGAAAGGATGTTGACAACTGTATGCAAAGTATCCCATGCAAACACTGCAGGCACAGTATAATCCTGTTGTGTTCACACACAAAGCAGTTGTACAGTAACTACACAACATGACACACAACACACAACCATAAACATGTGATATTTGTTGAAGTTCACACTCATCCACAAATGTGGTGGGCTACAGAGTCCAACATATGGAATGCTCACACTGGGCATGCTCACACACTTGAATAAATGAGACATATGTCAGACAACATGCCATTGGAAGGCTGAACTGGGCATGCTCACACACTTAGGCCAAATCTCAGTTTAGCAGTTGGACACACATATCTGGTATTTTTATGTGTTATTCCAGGAACCGACCACATTACAGCAGTCTGCCCAGTGCACACAGTTAAATGACTACAGAGACATACGTGATATAGTGGATCCCTCCCATATGCAAACATCTTCCACAGATGCACAAGTTGTTCATACAAACAGGGAATGCTATGGCAATAAAGATGTGCAAACAGTCTACCAGCAACAAATAATGTGCATTTGACAATTAAACATATGGGTGTAGAGGTCAACACTAGGCTGTTTGCCCTAGGGAATGACAGCTAAGCCAGAGTGTGCTTGGTGTCTGCCTCCTCAAAGGATGCACATTCCCCTTTCTAAACACCGATGATGTCAGCACCCTATAAGTACAGCAGGAGAAAAGAAACTTCCCAGTAATGTGAATAGCGCACTCTGCTAATGCATCTGTCACAAGTGGCATAACATAGTTAGGTAGGGGTTTGAATCCTGCAAATGCTCAGTGTGAGTGAGTGGGGGTGGTGTGTGTGTGTAAGTCTGTGGGAGAGAAATGTCCCTTTTGGCAACTAGGAGAACACACTACAGGATGCACATTCCCCTTTCTAAACACTGATGATGTCAGCACTCTATAAGTATAGCAGGAGAAGGAAACCTCACAGTAATGTGAATAGCGCGCCCTGCTAATGCATCTGTCACAAGTGTCATAACATAGTTAGGTAGGGGTTTGAATCCTGCAGAATGCTCAGTGTGTGTAAGTCTGTGTGAGAGAAATATCCCTTTTGGCAACTGGGAAAACACACTACAGGATGCACATTCCCCTTTCTAAACACCGATGATGTCAGCACTCTATAAGTACAGCAGGAGAAGAAAAGCCTCCCAGTAATGCAGATAGTGTGCTCTGCTAATGCGTCCATCTCAGGTGTCATAACATAGTTAAGTAGGGGTTTGCATCTTGCAAGTGTGTGTGTTTGTCTGAGGGGGGTAAGTGTGTGTGAAAAAAATGTCCCTTTTGGCAACTAGGAGAACAGACTACAGGATGCATATTTCCCTTTCTAAACACTGATGATGTCAGAACCCTATAAGTACAGCAAGAGAAGTAAAACCTCCCAGGAATGCAAATAGCACACTCTGCTAATGTGTCCGTCTCGAGTGTCATAACATAGCCAAATAGGAGTTTGAATCCTGCAAATGGCAAGTGTGTGCTTTTGGCTGAGGGGGGCTAGTGTGTGTGAGGACAATGTCCCTTTTGGCAACTAGGTGAAAAGACTACAGGATGCACATTTCCCTTTCTAAACACTGATGATGTCAGCACCCTATAAGTACAGCAAGAGAAGAGAAACCTCTCAGTAATGCAAATAGCATACTCTGCTAATGTGTCTGTTTTGAGTGTCATAACATAGTCAGATAGGAGTTTGAATCCTACAAATGGCAAGTGTGTGTGTTTGGCTGAGGGGGGTTAGTGTGTGTGAGGGAAATGTCCCTCTTGGCAACTAGGAGAACAGACTACAGGATGCACATTCCCCTTGCTAAACACTGATGATGTCAGCACTCTATAAGTACAGCAGGAGAAGAGAACCCTCCCAGTAATGCGAATAGCACGTTCCGCTAATGCGTCCATTTCAAGTGTCATAACATAGTTCGGTAGGGGTTTGCATCCTGCAAGTATGTGTGTTTGTCTGAGGGGGGTTAGTGCGTGTGCAATTGTGTGTGAAGGAAGTGTCCATTTTGGCAACTAGGTGAACAGACTACAGGATGCACATTCCCCTTTCTAAACACTGTTCAGCTGAAGGCCATGGCTCTGGCACAAGTTGTCTGTTTCTATGATGCCCCTTTGGAAGATGCTTGTGTCGGCTGGAGAGTTGATTATGGTGGCCAGTTCACAGTCATCTGCATATTTGGTCAGCCACAGTCCCTCCATGTTGGCCTGTACCTCCAATAAATATATACCAAACAAGACAGGTCCCAGGACTGAGCCTTGTGGGACACAACTTGTAACTGGTTTGGAGTCTGGCATGGCTCCAGCAATTCTAACCATGTGGGTTCTGTCCTTGAGCCACTGTGCAATCCATCTAGTGACATAGGGGCTTATATTTAAGCTGGTGAGCTTCTCTAGAATGCCCAAGTGAAGTATTGTTGTGAAGGCTTTTGCAAGGTCCAGGTAGGCTGTGTGAACCACCTTCCCCTCATCAATGGCCTTGGTGACTGTTTCAAAGAAATCAACCAGGTTAAACCTGGTAGTGCTGGTGTCCTCTCAGTAGCCCTGAACCAGGCATCTGTTACTGCACAGATATCGATGTTCTCCATGCCAAGGAGTGTTTTGGGTGCATGCATCTGGAGATTTAGACTTCTGGCATTGGGTAGCATTACTCTTAGTTTCTTATCCCTTGTGATACCTATGAAGGTGGGTTTGTGATTTGAGCCTTGCCTAACATAGGCACTATGGGGGTAGCAAGAGCCTTTGCCAATATCTGAAAGCCCAGGGGTGACAGGTGCAGGCCGTCCCTAGCGAAGCAGGTAGTTCAACAGAAGATGAATATGTGAAGGTGTAGTGCCTGTGATTAGTTAGCAGTAGCATATATGACTGCTCACGTGGACGCATGCCAGGTAAGTCATATGCACTATGTCACAGGCAATGTACATGTGAACAGGACAAACAGTGACATCCTGTCAAGTGGGACATGGACATACATATAGTAAGCTATGCAGATGGCACTGGGACTCCACAGAAGCTCTATAACTATGCATTGCAGGTGTGATCAGTATTCCAGGGTAATTGCAAGCAAACATGCATGCAAACAAAGCTACAGTAAACAGGCCTGCATGTAGTCCATTATACAACAAACAAGCTGTACCAGTTCCAGTAGGTAACACTGCAAATATGCAGGTACTATGCACATGTACATACACAGGTCAGATGGCTAGGGTCCAGTCTCAGTGCACACAAGTATACAGACCATGTACTGTCAGGATGTACAATAACTGGATGGAAACCCATGTGCTCATACCTGCAGTAATACACATGTCAAATAACAGACACTGAGCCTTCACTCAGTGGTTCCATACTTAGTAGGATGTATGCTACCTGGCCTGCCACCACAGTATCCCTGACATATATGGGGACTCTCCCTCCTGTGACAGTTAGTTATGTGTGTTGGGGCTGTCTAGCATGGTATGAGATGTGAGCATGCAGTGCTAGGGTGCTCCTGTGTGTCCTGTACCAGTCGTGTTGTACTGCACACATATCAACATCCTCAAACATCTGCATTGCAGAGTCCAGTGTGGGCAACATGCCACTTGCAATATACATGTCCATAATTGTGTATTACTACATTCATTACCTTATCCCCTGTGCTACCTATGTATGTAGCCTTCTGTTGACATCATTACCACCAGTATGCCAACATGTGCAGATGATACACTATGGTACTTACCATGGGTGTAGACAACAGGACATGACAATCACACACTTACTGCATCAGGCATGCTGTGATATACCCACAATTAATTCAGCACACAGTACTGTTAACAACATGATACTATTACTACACATCTATGTGGTCACCCTGTGCATCAGCAACATGTTAACCTGAACATGCACAGTTGTTACAGATTGCAGGAGGTGGCAAAGTTTCATCATATACACAGGGTGTGAACTTGGTATGCCTGAGTCAGCCACCGATACCACCAATTGACATGTATGTGTATGTGTGTTGGTGAGGGACAGCAGTAGAAGGTGGGGCAATGTTGATGCAGTGTGTGCGTGTATGCGGTAGCCCTAGGAGTTGTCAATTCGCATGTGTGTATGGATGCACACAGTTCCACCTCATGGCTGCCATATACTGGTGTTTGTGGACAGCCACAGACTGTACCTGCCAGGTCATACAGATCAGTGTCTCTGGCCACGGACATGGTACCTGTGCCTTGCAGGGGTGCTACGGACTGTATCCGGTACCAACCCAGACTGGGTACTGTCATCAGAAGAAGGTGTTCGTTGACTGGACACAGATCCCTATCAGGCCTGGCCAGAGCCACGTGCACATGGTCTCCTGGGGCGGTCTGATGACAGCACAGACCCAGCATTGCTGGGGCTGCTGCTGGCACTATGGGGCGGCCGCCCTGCTGTCATCATGACGACTGCCAGCTGCTGCTGTTGCTGGCATACGGCCATGTCGATGCCTCAACCGCCCACCATCACCCTGGCTCATGGACATGTAGTTGTGGAACCGGTCTAATATGTCCCCACAACGTCTGTCTATGACATCGGTGAAATCATGGATGGCAGCCGCAATGTCACGCATACTGTCAGTCATGGCTGTGTGACATGCTGTCAGTTCCCTCAGACACTGTCTGGTGTACCGTTCCATACGTGACTGTGCCTGCATGACAGCCTGAAACATAGCTGAGGTTGTAAGACCTCTGTGGGTACGTCTGACAGGGGCAGTACGCCCACGGATGCTCCAACGAGAACACCTGGACATCTGTCTGTGTGGTACCATCTCTGGGCCATGCCCATGGCTGCTGTGTGGGGAGGCATGTGCCACAGATACCACATGACCCTGGTCAATGCCCACTGTATGCTGTCCATCACCTAGGGACATTGGTGACAAAGGGTGTATTGGCAGGATAACTGTGCGCATTGATGGGGTCGACAGCTGTGTACTGTCAATCGGCTGACCAATGGCAGACCCTGGCATACTTTCCTGTGCCATTACACAGATGTCATCATTATCAGTACCCACGGCACCTGATTCAGGTTCCCTGCTACATGACACCATAGCAGCAACAGAACCTGTGGGAGGGAAACAGGAAACACAGTTTACAATGTCTACACATTACCAGTGATGCACACATGCACACATGCACACAGGTGCACAGGTGCACACATGCACACATGCACACAGGTGCACACATGCACACATGCGCACAGGTGCACACATGCACACATGCACACATGCACACATGCACACAGGTGCACAGGTGCACACATGCACACATGCACATATGCACACATGCACACATGCACACATGTGCACATGCGCACATGCACACATGCACACATGCACACATGCACACAGGTGCACACATGCACACATGCACACATGCGCACAGGTGCACACATGCACACATGCACACATGCACACAGGTGCACACATACACACATGCACACATGCGCACGTGCACACATGCACAGGTGCACACATGCACACATGCACACATGCACACATGCACACATGCACACATGCACACATGCACACAGTTTCACACAATTGTACAGTACTCAGTATGCGTGATATCAAAACACAGACACAGACACACCTACATGCATACAAAGAGAACTACTAAGTGAGCCAAATAGTACTATTACTATCAACACTATTACAGGAATTGTTAATACACACTCACCAGCATGGATAGGCTGCATTGCTGTTATACCAGAGGGTCCTGCAGACGTGAAGAAACTAATGTCAGTGGGCACAACTGTGCCATTGTTACTGAGTATGATACAGGTCAGTAGTACAACAGTCGCCTTTCACAGGTCAGCTGCTAATATTGAGGATATCACACCTGCACATTAAATACTATGATGACAGCTACAAACCAAGGACACACCTCACACATGCATTAACTACCAGTGTACACAACAGTCAACTATACATATGGCATATTACCTGCACGTTCACTGTCTTGCTGCTGCGTGGCTCCAGCCTCCATCATAATGCATGTCTGCTGCTGTTGTTGTTGCTGGCAGACTGGAGCCACTACACTCATGAGTAGTCCCTCCAGTCTGGTGAGTGGGGGATGTGTAGCCACCCCACCACCTGTGGTGACCTGTTGCCTGTGGATATCCGGCGCACGCTGATGGACATGTCTGATTAAATCACTGCAGTGATGTCGTACCTGCTCATATGTCCTATTATGCATGCCTATGTCATTTACCCGACGGACAAGGTCTTGCCACAGTGCAGCCCTCTCCTGCTGATTCTGGCTGGTGCGTGAAAAGAGTATTGCATAATCCCGCACCAGGCGCTGGTGTATCTCCTCATCCTCAGCTGTGGAGTAGGTGGGATTCTGCGGGTGGGCCATGTACCTGAGAAAGAAAATAACCTGGTATCAGCAATATATGTCAGCAGAATTTGGCACACATACTACACATGCTACTCGACTGTTATGATACAACATATCTCACATATGTAGCATCTGTCTGTCTATTGGTGGATACACATGTAGATGGCCAGGTATCAGTGCTCAGCCAGCAACTGTGCAACAGTAACTGGCACACTCCATACGACATACCACCAAACCCCAGCAGTCAGAACACTGATTCAGGTCAAGAGCACCTCCTCACTCTGGGGCTTTGTATCTAGGTACTGTATGGCTTACATCATCAACTACTGTGAAATGACCACATACTGTTTGCCCTGGATATACATATCCCACCTCCACCACCAGCACAAATGACTATAGTGCATAACATTACAGATACAAACTTTACACTTTGTAACAGTGACATGGTATCCTTTCAGCCCACTGGGCCAGTGGCAGATACAACCCACAATGCTGACCCCTACACAATTGCTTTCTACAGACATCTCCGAGAATGCATGGATCATGCAATCCCATATATGACCAAGACACTCTCCACAAAGGGACAGCATCCTGTCTGGTGGACCCCAGCCATAGACAGATTGTATTACAGAAGATGGAAGCTACTGCAAGACAGAGCATAATTCCATAAACGGAGGGCATGTCTGAGCATCACTAGTAAGGGTCTATTTTCCATCATACAAAATCCAGGGGCAACTTTGAGAGGGAAATCAAGAGGGACACTACAGATAACCAGAAGGCCTTCTTCAGTTATGCTGGCAACCTGGTCAGGATCCATCCTCTATGCCCATAGTTAGTACACAACAACAAATATTTCACTGACACCACAGATATCAACAACATTGCGGCAGACAGGTTCAGTGCAGGTGTCACCCCGCATTCTCCCCCAAAATAAGACATAGTTATCCCAGCTGACTGTAACCTCCCTGTCATCACAGATGTCCAGGTGAGAGCCACCCTCAGGACAGCAGAATACACAACATGAATGGGACCTGATGGTATCCCCAGTTGCATGCTACATAAACTCTGACAGGAGCTAAACACACATATAGAAGTGCTATGTAACACTAGCCTGACTACAGGATATGTACCTGTACACTGGCGCACAGCAGCAGTGGTTCCACTCCACGAAGGAGGCACCTCAACATACCAATACAATACAGCACAATACATTACATTACAATACAATACTATACAATATGCTATTGCCCCTGGGACTACAGCAGCGTACTGTTCTGCTACCCTGACCATTGTGACACATGTGGTGTGATGGTACCTGCTGCTGTCACACAGTTACACAGGGTGACTCATATGGCATATTACCTATCTGACTAACATTCAGCAGGGGTATGTGTGACATGTACTCATGGGGAGTCTTGCTTCTTAACACTGTGTGGTTTATTGTAGGGTATGTCTTATCTGTGGGTAGGAACTCTTACCTCCACATGTGCACTCTATTGCAGTGGCACGGACGACACACAGCAGACATGAAGGTTGTGGATGGTGTGAGGTGTTATTATGGTTGTTGGACATCTGTCATGGGTGTGACTTACATATGTAAATCCGGGAGTGGTAACCTCTATGTGGGTAGCATACGTGTACTCTGTGGTGTTGTCAGTCACTGTGCATTGGTAATGTGTTTGAGTGCATTGTGACAGTGTTGTACATGTCACTGTGTCCTTCTCCATATCTGTAGCTGTCATGTGAGGTCCATACCATGGCATCCATTATGTGGTATGGAGGGGTACACCGACCTACATGTCCATAGCTGACACACCATGTCTGCTGACACATACCAAGTGCAGGTATTCCAGGGATAGTGTGCCACTGTGAATATCATTGGGGCCACTATTGTACACATTTATGACCCTGTTCACCCCTGACACATGCAGTGGTGGGCAGCCAATCACATATCTGGTGGTTACTGGTATAGGTGATCTGGAATGTGGTATGGTACTCCGGTTTTGACACTGGTGTTCACCCCATGCCTTTGTCACCAGGCACCTGTTGCAATACATCTGTACACATGTGCCTCACTCAGAATTTATATACATCTCTCTCTCTCTCTCTCTCTCTATATATATATATATATATATATATATATATATATATATATATATATGTATATAGATATATCTATATGTATATATATATATATATATATATATATATATATATATATATATATATCTGTATACATATACACAAAGATATATTGATGTACATATATTGCTATAGATGTGGAGGGCACAGAGGGTGTGAGTGACAGAGGGGGTGGGACAGGCTGTGTTGCAGGTCGTCATATGCAGTCATACCTGTAGATAGTCAGATCAGTCTGTCTATGTATATGTATCTACATATATCTATATCTGTATGTGTGCATTACATAGATATGTTTGTACAATATTCTATCTACATCTGTCTATGTATTCCTACATCTCTCTCTCTATGTATGTATACATATATGCATATCATATATATATATATATATATATATATATATATATATATATATATATATATATGTTGACATACATACATATCCATATGTTAGACAGGTATATCAACATATTTGTCTACCATACTGTATACACACACTAACATACTGCTAAACATACATAACTGTGAAACCTACTTTGTACATGGCACTACAACCTACAATCAACCAACACTGATATGTGCACATAGATGCTTTCACATACAAATGTATGTACAGCCTTCACTGATAGTTGCTGTATGTCCCCTGCCCTTTACACATCTTCATATACATATGGATACAGACCAATGACACATATGGAGGGTTCACAGTATGTAGACCTTTATAGTATTACTTTACATTGCCTGTGTTTTTCACAGCTGCTTGTGTTGCTGTCTGGTTCTCTGTCCTGCTGCTCCACTTCCCAGTTGTCAGCTTTCAGGTAGCTGTTGCTGAACAATTTGTTTGTGTCTGTTTAATTGCAGTTTTCTCTGTCTCTGTCTCTCTCTCTCTCTCTCTCTCTCTCTCTCTGTCTATCTCTCACATCCTTCTCAGGATGCAATGAAAGTATTGCATGTGTGGACTGGGAGTACAGCATACTTTTGTAGGTATCTGCATATGCCGATGTGATGGCCTCTGCACCAGTAGTTAGCCAGCATTTGCTAATTGCATGCAGCCAGTTGTGTACTGTTTGCAGTTCTCACTGTGATTTCAGAACAGTGCTATAAAAAGGTATGTGAGATAGGCATAGCCCTATCAGATTTTAAGGGCAGGGACCATGCTGTTATGCTGTGGATGATGTTCTATGAGTGTAAAGGTTGGTATATCTCTCATATTTCCAGGTGTGTTGTAGATTAACATTCCTCCATTCATTTCTCCAGTTTCCTGTACTAACTGTGTATGTACACTGACACCTACAACTACTACTACTGTTAATGTGTGTGTGTATGCTTTCCTTTCACTTTTGCTTGCACTTTGTTGCTAAGGCTTCAATAGTTGCCTTTTACAGTCGCTACTTGTATGCCTGCTAGGTGTCTTGACTGTAGTGTGCTGCTGTAGCTTTCCTATTTTCCATGTACATTCACACCTTGGAATGCTTGCTATATCTGCTAGGGTGTTACAGCATGCAGTGTGGTCTGGCCATGGTGTGGGCCTTGACATCTGTTAGGGTATTTGAGTATGCTGCTTAGCAGGCCCCAGACAGTTTCAGGTTCATCTGTTGTTTGCCTCATGGAATAGTACATATCAGTGGGGTACACCCATTAAAATGTCTGGCATGCTGCAGTTGTGACTGGGTTAGCATGAGCATATCTATTACTACACTTTTTCTGCCATGCAAGTGATGAATACTTTCAGGACTCCATAGTTACCATTGCATGTGTTACACCTTTCTGCCTACTGTTTGTACATTTCACATGTGGTCTGTGGGGCATCCCTGTAAGTCATTCACTGTTGCTATGTCTAGGCTCTTAACTATTCAAATATGGTGGTGTCAGACCCATCATGTGTACAGATATTTGCAGGTTGTCCACATTTCTGCCTCATATTTTGGTCAATATCTCATGCACACCTTTTTCTGGCAAGTCACTCTGGGCTCAAGTCAGAATATGGTGACAAACATTCAAGTTTCAGACTGCATACCCTTCCAAACATCCCACAAAGTGCAGACCCTGTTACTCTCTGAACTGTCTGCGTTTGTTGTAGCATTATTTGTAATGTGTCCCTGTTTTTGGGCCTTTGCTCCACATATTTTATTACTTGGTCCAGATGTGTTCCTGTAAGAGGTTGTGGGGTATGGGCAGTGCTTATCCTGCTGTGAGTATGTGTGTGGCTTGCAAGGTGCTATAGTGACATTATTACCTACTAGCTTCCAACTAGCATGGCTGTTTCTGTTCACACACTACTATTATGGAAATCCACTAGTTTTGATAGTAATTCCAAATGGCATGCTTTGTGTACTACACATCTATATTCCCTTTACATTCATTCCTACTATTACATGATATATTTATTTTAGCACAATGTTCTTGTATAAGAGTCATGGCTTAGTGGTAAGTCATGTAGACTACTGTTTCCAAGGTCTTGGGTTTGGGACTCACAGTGGGATTTTATTTTGCTTTTGAACTGAGTACAGGACCTGTCAATCAAAGTGACTAAGGCACTTTTAAGCAGTTGTAACCGGGTTAGCACTGGTTTGCGCAGAGCTCACGCATGCGCACTGGCGTTCAGCTCCGCGCACACAAGCGCACACCTGCTTACAACCGCTTAAACGTGCTTACTCTTGCGCACACCCGTGCTATTTTCTTTGAAAGAAAAGAAATGGGGAGACAGGAAAGTGGTGAAAAAGGGGTCACAAAGAGGGTAAGACAGTAGGGAAACAAGCTTGGGATGTGCAGGAGGGATGTAGGTAATGCCCATAGCTGCCCATTTCTTCATCAGCAACAGCTGTGCATATGTATGTAATTTGGTGTGACATTTGAAACCTTCCACCCCTGAGAGAGGTGTCAGGACAACAATAATACTTGTTGTACAGCCAATTGTAATTGATAGGTTCCATGTCCAGTAGACGTGTGTGGAATGGGCAGCTATGTATGGGGCGTAATTTTTTTGTGGGTACAGAGTGCCCCTTTTTTTTTTTTTTCATGTGAGAGTGGTATGTCAGGTGAAGGAAGTCAGTACAGCTGGGGAGGTAGGTTGGGTAGGTAAGCAGACAAAAACAAATATAAACCAGCAATTGAGCTCCAAGAAGCAACCAGAACAACACTGAGCACCACGATTTTGACCTAGGTTTCGTCTTTAATCCGACTTCATCAGAACACAGGTAAACAGACAAGACAAACAAGACGCATACAGGGGCGGTGTATGACACGTGTGGGGGGGTTACACAATTGACAGGGATGGAGGTTTGGATATCCAGAGCCCATGAGCCCACAGATGGCAACAGTGGAACTGATATCCCCACCCATAGGCAGTTGCCACTGTTCCTTCACTGCCCAGGATGGGGCTGTGCTGGGGGCTGTGTAGGCGGGGCAACAGGCATGCCCGTTAGTTGCACCACCCGTGCCTCGAGCTGGCATAGGGGCTCGAGAACAGAGTCCCAAATCTCCCTACGCACCACAGTCCGGACGCTACGGAGGGTGAGTGGTGGTCCTCCTCCAGCCACACTTGCAGAGGGGGGGGTGAGCCCCATCCCCTGCAGTGCTTCCACCTGCAGGTGGCACAGGGCCACCGGAGGAGGGTCCAGACTCGGCACTAGTGCCAGGTGCACTCACCAGCTGAGGTGGGAGAGGTGAGTCCGCTGGAACCCGCCTTCCCTGTCGTACTATGTTTTGCATTATGCCATGACAGTTTGGGTTAGTGACATATAATACCATTCACAATTAGTTGTAACAGCATGCATTAGTATTCCCATTAACCACACACCCAGATATTCACACCATTGAACAGCGTGCATAACACATGCATAATTTGAACAGAAATACACAGTCCAACAACATGCAGGGTTAATTGATGGCAACAGGCCATCAGGTGTGGATGTATGAACAGGGCAGATGCATCAACAGACATGCAAATATATATGGCCCAAAAGGATAAACGTCCAGGGGTGTTAAGTGTGATTGCACATACCATTTTCACGTGGAATGGGTTATACGCTGATGGACATGTCTGATTAAATCACTGCAGTGATGTCGTACCTGCTCATATGTCCTATTATGCATGCCTATGTCATTTACCCGATGGACAAGGTCTTGCCACAGTGCAGCCCTCTCCTGCTGATTCTGGCTGGTGCCGGAAAAGAGTATTGCATAATCCCGCACCAGGCGCTGGTGTATCTCCTCATCCTCAGCTGTGGAGTAGGTGGGATTCTGCGGGTGGGCCATGTACCTGAGAAAGAAAATAACCTGGTATCAGCAATATATGTCAGCAGAATTTGGCACACATACTACACATGCTACTCGACTGTTATGATACAACATATCTCACATATGTAGCATCTGTCTGTCTATTGGTGGATACACATGTAGATGGCCAGGTATCAGTGCTCAGCCAGCAACTGTGCAACAGTAACTGGCACACTCCATACGACATACCACCAAACCCCAGCAGTCAGAACACTGATTCAGGTCAAGAGCACCTCCTCACTCTGGGGGTTTGTATCTAGGTACTGTATGGCTTACATCATCAACTACTGTGAAATGACCACACACTGTTTGCCCTGGATATACATATCCCACCTCCACCACCAGCACAAATGACTATAGTGCATAACATTACAGATACAAACTTTACACTTTGTAACAGTGACATGGTATCCTTTCAGCCCACTGGGCCAGTGGCAGATACAACCCACAATGCTGACCCCTACACAATTGCTTTCTACAGACATCTCCGAGAATGCATGGATCATGCAATCCCATATATGACCAAGACACTCTCCACAAAGGGGCAGCATCCTGTCTGGTGGACCCCAGCCATAGACAGATTGTATTACAGAAGATGGAAGCTACTGCAAGACAGAGCATAATTCCATAAAGGGAGGGCATGTCTGAGCATCACTAGTAAGGGTCTATTTTCCATCATACAAAATCCATGGGCAACTTTGAGAGGGAAATCAAGAGGGACACTACAGATAACCAGAAGGCCTTCTTCAGTTATACTGGTAACCTGGTCAGGATCCATCCTCTATGCCCATAGTTAGTACACAACAACAAATATTTCACTGACACCACAGATATCAACAACATTGCGGCAGACAGGTTCAGTGCAGGTGTCACCCCGCATTCTCCCCCAAAATAAGACATAGTTATCCCAGCTGACTGTAACCTCCCTGTCATCACAGATGTCCAGGTGACAGCCACCCTCAGGACAGCAGAATACACAACATGAATGGGACCTGATGGTATCCCCAGTTGCATGCTACATAAACTCTGACAGGAGCTAAACACACATATAGAAGTGCTATGTAACACTAGCCTGACTACAGGATATGTACCTGTACACTGGCGCACAGCAGCAGTGGTTCCACTCCACGAAGGAGGCACCTCAACATACCAATACAATACAGCACAATACATTACATTACAATACAATACTATACAATATGCTATTGCCCCTGGGACTACAGCAGCGTACTGTTCTGCTACCCTGACCATTGTGACACATGTGGTGTGATGGTACCTGCTGCTGTCACACAGTTACACAGGGTGACTCATATGACATATTACCTATCTGACTAACATTCAGCAGGGGTATGTGTGACATGTACTCATGTGGAGTCTTGCTTCTTAACACTGTGTGGTTTATTGTAGGGTATGTCTTATCTGTGGGTAGGATCTCTTACCTCCACATGTGCACTCTATTGCAGTGGCACGGACGACACACAGCAGACATGAAGGTTGTGGATGGTGTGAGGTGTTATTATGGTTGTTGGACATCTGTCATGGGTGTGACTTACATATGTAAATCCGGGAGTGGTAACCTCTATGTGGGTAGCATATGTGTACTCTGTGGTGTTGTCAGTCACTGTGCATTGGTAATGTGTTTGAGTGCATTGTGACAGTGTTGTACATGTCACTGTGTCCTTCTCCATATCTGTAGATGTCATGTGAGGTCCATACCATGGCATCCATTATGTGGTATGGAGGGGTACACCGACCTACATGTCCATAGCTGACACACCATGTCTGCTGACACATACCAAGTGCAGGTATTCCAGGGATAGTGTGCCACTGTGAATATCATTGGGGCCACTATTGTACACATTTATGACCCTGTTCACCCCTGACACATGCAGTGGTGGGCAGCCAATCACATATCTGGTGGTTACTGGTATAGGTGATCTGGAATGTGGTATGGTACTCCGGTTTTGACACTGGTGTTCACCCCATGCCTTTGTCACCAGGCACCTGTTGCAATACATCTGTACACATGTGCCTCACTCAGAATTTATATACAGCTCTCTCTCTCTCTCTCTATATATATATATATATATATATATATATATATATATGTATATAGATATATCTATATGTATATATATATATATATATATATATATATATATATATATATATATATATATATGTCCGTATACATATACACATATATATATTGATGTACATATATTGCTATAGATGTGGAGGGGGGCACAGAGGGGTGTGAGTGACAGAGGGGTGGGTCAGGCTGTGTTGCAGATCGTCATATACCGTCATACCTGTAGATAGCCAGATCAGTCTGTCTATGTATATGTATCTACATATATCTATATCTGTATGTGTGCATTACATAGATATGTTTGTACAATATTCTATCTACATCTGTCTATGTATTCCTACATCTCTCTCTCTATGTATGTATACATATATGCATATCATATATATATATATATATATATATATATATATATATATATATATATATATGTTGACATGCATACATATCCATATGTTAGACAGGCATATCAACATATTTGTCTACCATACTGTATACACACACTAACATACTGCTAAACATACATAACTGTGAAACCTACTTTGTACATGGCACTACAACCTACAATCAACCAACACTGATATGTGCACATAGATGTTTTCACATACAAATGTATGTACAGCCTTCACTGATAGTTGCTGTATGTCCCCTGCCCTTTACACATCTTCATATACATATGGATACAGACCAATGACACATATGGAGGGTTCACAGTATGTAGACCTTTATAGTATTACTTTACATTGCCTGTGTTTTTCACAGCTGCTTGTGTTGCTGTCTGGTTCTCTGTCCTGCTGCTCCACTTCCCAGTTGTCAGCTTTCAGGTAGCTGTTGCTGAACAATTTGTTTGTGTCTGTTTAATTGCAGTTTTCTCTGTCTCTGTCTCTCTCTCTCTCTCTCTCTCTCTCTGTCTATCTCTCACATCCTTCTCAGGGTGCAATGAAAGTATTGCATGTGTGGACTGGGAGTACAGCATACTTTTGTAGGTATCTGCATATGCCGATGTGATGGCCTCTGCACCAGTAGTTAGCCAGCATTTGCTAATTGCATGCAGCCAGTTGTGTACTGTTTGCAGTTCTCACTGTGATTTCAGAACAGTGCTATAAAAAGGTATGTGAGATAGGCGTAGCCCTTTCAGATTTTAAGGGCAGGGACCATGCTGTTATACTGTGGATGATGTTCTGTGAGTGTAAAGGTTGGTATCTCTCTCATATTTCCAGGTGTGTTGTAGATTAACATTCCTCCATTCATTTCTCCAGTTTCCTGTACTAACTGTGTATGTACACTGACACCTACAACTACTACTACTGTTAATGTGTGTGTGTATGCTTTCCTTTCACTTTTGCTTGCACTTTGTTGCTAAGGCTTCAATAGTTGCCTTTTACAGTCACTACTTGTATGCCTGCTAGGTGTCTTGACTGTAGTGTGCTGCTGTAGCTTTCCTATTTTCCATGTACATTCACACCTTGGAATGCTTGCTATATCTGCTAGGGTGTTACAGCATGCAGTGTGGTCTGGCCATGGTGTGGGCCTTGACATCTGTTAGGGTATTTGAGTATGCTGCTTAGCAGGCCCCAGACAGTTTCAGGTTCATCTGTTATTTGCCTCATGGAATGGTACATATCAGTGGGGTACACCCATTAAAATGTCTGGCATGCTGCAGTTGTGACTGGGTTAGCATGAACATATCTATTACTACACTTTTTCTGCCATGCAAGTGATGAATACTTTCAGGACTCCATAGTTACCATTGCATGTGTCACACCTTTCTGCCTACTGTTTGTACATTTCACATGTGGTCTGTGGGGCATCCCTGTAAGTCATTCACTGTTGCTATGTCTAGGCTCTTAACTATTCAAATATGGTGGTGTCAGACCCATCATGTGTACAGATATTTGCAGGTTGTCCACATTTCTGCCTCATATTTTGGTCAATATCTCATGCACACCTTTTTCTGGCAAGTCACTCTGGGCTCAAGTCAGAATATGGTGACAAACATTCAAGTTTCAGACTGCATACCCTTCCAAACATCCCACAAAGTGCAGACCCTGTTACTCTCTGAACTGTCTGCGTTTGTTGTAGCATTATTTGTAATGTGTCCCTGTTTTTGGGCCTTTGCTCCACATATTTTATTACTTGGTCCAGATGTGTTCCTGTAAGAGGTTGTGGGGTATGGGCAGTGCTTATCCTGCTGTGAGTATGTGTGTGGCTTGCAAGGTGCTATAGTGACATTATTACCTACTAGCTTCCAACTAGCATGGCTGTTTCTGTTCACACACTACTATTATGGAAATCCACTAGTTTTGATAGTAATTCCAAATGGCATGCTTTGTGTACTACACATCTATATTCCCTTTACATTCATTCCTACTATTACATGATATATTTATTTTAGCACAATGTTCTTGTATAAGAGTCATGGCTTAGTGGTAAGTCATGTAGACTACTGTTTCCAAGGTCCTGGGTTTGGGACTCACAGTGGGATTGTATTTTGCTTTTGAACTGAGTACAGGACCTGTCAATCAAAGTGACTAAGGCACTTTTAAGCAGTTGTAACCGGGTTAGCACTGGTTTGCGCAGAGCTCACGCATGCGCACTGGCGTTCAGCTCCACGCACACAAGCGCACACCTGCTTACAACAGCTTAAACGTGCTTACTCTTGCGCACACCCGTGCTATTTTCTTTGAAAGAAAAGAAAATGGGGAGACAGGAAAGTGGTGAAAAAGGGGTCACAAAGAGGGTAAGACAGTAGGGAAACAAGCTTGGGATGTGCAGGAGGGATGTAGGTAATGCCCATAGCTGCCCATTTCTTCATCAGCAACAGCTGTGCATATGTATGTAATTTGGTGTGACATTTGAAACCTTCCACCCCTGAGAGAGGTGTCAGGACAACAATAATACTTGTTGTACAGCCAATTGTAATTGATAGGTTCCATGTCCAGTAGACGTGTGTGGAATGGGCAGCTATGTATGGGGCGTAATTTTTTTGTGGGTACAGAGTGCCCTTTTTTTTTTTTTTCATGTGAGAGTGGTATGTCAGGTGAAGGAAGTCGGTACAGCTGGGGAGGTAGGTTGGGTAGGTAAACAGACAAGACAAACAAGACGCATACAGGGGCGGTGTATGACACGTGTGGGGGGGGTTACACAATTGACAGGGATGGAGGTTTGGATATCCAGAGCCCATGAGCCCACAGATGGCAACAGTGGAACTGATATCCCCACCCATAGGCAGTTGCCACTGTTCCTTCACTGCCCAGGACGGGGCTGTGCTGGGGGCTGTGTAGGCGGGGCAACAGGCATGCCCGTTAGTTGCACCACCCGTGCCTCGAGCTGGCATAGGGGCTCGAGAACAGAGTCCCAAATCTCCCTACGCACCACAGTCCGGACGCTACGGAGGGTGAGTGGTGGTCCTCCTCCAGCCACACTTGCAGAGGGGGGGGTGAGCCCCATCCCCTGCAGTGCTTCCACCCGCAGGTGGCACAGGGCCACCGGAGGAGGGTCCAGACTCGGCACTAGTGCCAGGTGCACTCACCAGCTGAGGTGGGAGAGGTGAGTCCGCTGGAACCCGCCTTCCCTGTCGTACTATGTTTTGCATTATGCCATGACAGTTTGGGTTAGTGACATATAATACCATTCACAATTAGTTGTAACAGCATGCATTAGTATTCCCATTAACCACACACCCAGATATTCACACCATTGAACAGCGTGCATAACACATGCATAATTTGAACAGAAATACACAGTCCAACAACATGCAGGGTTAATTGATGGCAACAGGCCATCAGGTGTGGATGTATGAACAGGGCAGATGCATCAACAGACATGCAAATATATATGGCCCAAAAGGATAAACGTCCAGGGGTGTTAAGTGTGATTGCACATACCATTTTCACGTGGAATGGGTTATATGTGGTTATAGGGTGGGGTGAAGAAAGTAATATTAACACCTTTGAATAACAAAACATATGCTGTACATTTCTAATAGCTACAGTTATATACACACTACTGTTCTAACTACAGTTTCTATATGATAACTATTTCAACTTGGTGATAGGACTGTTACTGCAACATCAATATACATTTTATGGTTCTTCATACACATTCATATCTAGCTTTGTTCAGCTACGTCATCCTGCTACATTTGCTTTATATAGCTGTAGACAAGTGTGGATGTTTGGTATATCAGACAATCATCCTATCTGCATATTGCAGACTGAGAGCAACATATCCAGATTTTGGGATGCACATTCCAGATGCAGCAACACTTTGACAGACTTTGCTGTTTGGTTTTGAATCTCACATGCATTTCATTCTGTCTTGACTGCAGTATACTTTATTCAGAGGTTATTACTACTGTATTGCTGGATTCATGACACTTTCCCACACTCTCTCACTTGCTTTCATTTTACTATTCAGGATGGTACTTCTAGACTTTATTGACATGTTTTACCAGTAGTTATTCCAATCCTTTCCAGCAGTCTCACTTCTGTCATGTTTCAGTATTTCCACAGGGATATATTTCACACATGTGATTTCATCATCTTCTGCAGCTATACTTTTC
Organism: Protopterus annectens; assembly: GCF_019279795.1. Classification (NCBI taxonomy): domain Eukaryota; kingdom Metazoa; phylum Chordata; order Ceratodontiformes; family Protopteridae; genus Protopterus; species Protopterus annectens. The sequence continues at coordinate 681,466,068 of NC_056739.1, read as the reverse complement.
AGCCTGCTGCAGGTTGTGTACTATTTTCTTACAGGCAGAGCATTTTTATTTCAGAATATATGTTGGACAGTTTCATGTTTACGTTAAACTTACAGGCTGAAACACACTTTTGTAATCAAACAATACTTGCATACACTTTCACACTGTTACTTGCAGATTCTATTCCTTACTGACTACACTGCACTCTTTTACTGACTGTCATACTTTTATATTTCTTTACAGTTACTGGTAGTGGATTACTGACCTGCCTGGTGGCGCAACAGCACCAGCCTATCGCCATAGGCTCTGCGGTTCGCAGAACGGACACCTGCAGCTGTAATATAAATGAAGTAATATTGGAATACACATCTCCATAATATCAGCTAGTTTAATTTCTTACATACATAATTAAATGTTACTTACTCAGTAGTGGGGCGTTGGGTGTTTGCCGGGCCTCCTGGATCCAAAGGTTCAGTTGGTCCTGCTTGCATCTCTTCAGGTCTGCATGGTGGTGACGGACCTGTTCACCAGTCCTTGGAATCCCTGTGGCACTGGCGAGATCATGAGCCAACCGGTCCCATGCCTCAGCCCTGTATGCTCCCCAGAGGACCTGGCCCTGCATGAGTTGGGCCTCATGATGATGGACTAGGAGCCAGACCATGTACCTGGACTCCTCAACACCCCACCTCTGCGCTCGAAAGCGACTACCCTCTCCTACTCCTGTCATTCTGCCTGCAGGTCAGTTCTACAATCGTTTATGCTGTGTATTCCCGCCTATGGGGCTTATATAGTCCGTTTTTCCCGCACATATCTGTGATTGGCCATTTTGGAATTGTATCAACTTCAGTAAACCTGCATTGTCATGCTCTAGTTTGTATTCATTCCTATATATTAGCTATTATTGCATTTACAGGTACTGCTGTCATGGCTTAGTGGTTCTGTGCCTTGACTATGGTGTATAGTGTACTGGGTTCGAACCTGGCCACTGCTTTTTATTTTTCATGACTGTCTAGAAATGCTGAGGGGTGTGTCTGTGTAAAGGCAGTTTTGATACGGCTTGCTCAACGTTGCCCATCAGCTTGTTTGTGCGGTGCGCAGCTCCGCGCGAACGGGGTACGCTGCTTTAAGCCTCATTTGGCTATCGGCATGCATATTACGCTCAGCTCAGTTAGGAGCACATAGATTTGGCATGTTAAACCACTGCTCAGCTATGGGCACTCATTTTGCACCGGTTAATCCGCTGCTCACCTACGGGCAGATGCACTCACCCTGTTAAACTGTAGCTCAGCTATGGGCACATATAGCATTTTTTATTGTTTTGTTACCTCACATTTCTTCAATATAAATGGGCTATTTCATTACATTTTACATAAAATGTGATTTTATGTGTACATATTTGTCAAGGACTTGTTTCCTGCTTATTTTGAAAAAAAAAAAAAAATGGTGTTGTGGGTGCTTAGAACCATGAATTCCTGCTCTTCAGCCAACATCTCTACCGCTACGCTATTGCTTCCTGGCTTATTTTGCATATTTAGTTCTTATATGCTTTCCCACTGACTGCTAACTGTAGCTGCGCTACGGGCACACCTGCGCAAACCAGCGCACTCACGGTTAAACATCTTTACAATTTAAAAAAAAATATATAACATGTTCATTTATATATATTTTATGTTCATAGTCTGTGGGGGCATGTGTTGTGTTGTGTTTATTCACATTTCCGTGGACTCTGTTGTGGGTGTTTACTTTGGGCACTTTTACACTTCTGGGGGCGTGTCTGCTTGCAGGGCTCAGCCTACAGACACGCCCCCTACTGTCTTACACGGACCGTGTTAGACTTAGGTGTGATTCAGCATGCTCTCATGAATATGCAGAGCATGCTGACATCACTCTGTTTAACTGCAGCCTCCGTGTAAGAGTTATAACTCTTACAGGGAGGCTTCGTGAATCCTGGGGAATGTCTTATTTAGACATGCATAACTATATGAGGGAGAAGTAAACCAAGTCTGCAGTTTTAGAGAAGGTGGTGAGAATTCCTACAGGTGGTGCTTGGTAGAGCTTTATTTAATTCAAAGAGCCAATATGGCAACCAAGACTTAATACTGCAGTATGGCTTGGATTGAACAAGCACTATGCAGAGTGTTTTAAAATAGTTTTTTTGCTAAATTTAAGTGTAAGGTGATTTTATCAAGTTAATTTATTAACACTTAACAGCTGGAAATACTCGTGAGCTTTAAATGTACAATGGTTTACTTCATTTGACTTTAGAGAAATTATAACTCTAATTCCCTATCCATACAGTTATTTTCTTACTATTTTGGTACAATGCATATTGAATATATCACCTTTAATAGGTTTTTATATTAATGTTAGGTGCTTTATTTTATATATACTGTATATGTATGTGTGTGTGTTTGTGTATTCCATCTGTGAATATTTTTTCAAGACTTTTTCACTGAGTTAGCTACTGCTAGGTGTATGCTGTTAAAGACTTATTGATTTTCAAACTATCATTCTTTAAATCATTGTTTTAAAGAATTTATATCAAGATCACATATATTTTTATTAGGGATTTTTTTGTAGTGAATATATAGATATTTAATATAGAATGTTTATATAAATGTATTGTGAGTCACAATTTGTGTGATTGTGTTTGATTAATATACTTCAAGTTATATGATAAGGAATGTGTTTTGTGATTGGTTACTCATCTTTTTAAAATGTGTTTTTTGTTTCAGTTTTAGTTCTGATGAAGTCCATAGCTTCTAGTATGAAAGTGCTTAACTAAAAATGATATTAAAATGATTATCATTTTATTTTCAGTGTGCTTCTTACCATGCAACTGCCAGTTTTCACTATTTTTTGGTGTCTTTGGTTAATTGTTTACAGTGTTGCATCTTTGTGGATTTACTAGTGCACTGCAAACAGACTTAACAATGACGGCATGCCAGCATGGGGATTCCACATTAAAACGGTATATGGATCTTTATGACAATACTGTGGGGCCCTTAAGGAGGATACTCATCTGTTAATTATTCGTTACGAAGTAAACTACCTTATTTGCCAGTTAGTAAGACAGCATGTTGCAGTTCATTATTCAAAACACTACATACAAATAACTTTGTTATCACAGAAGAAAACCACTTTGAAAACATATACCAACAGTAAAAAACATGGACCTAAACATGTTAATTTCTTGATTATACCTTTTTTATCATATTTTATCTGCTTGAGAGTGAAAGTGACTAATCCCTTGATCCAATCAGCTATAGATGTTTTTAAATATTTAAATATGTAACCTAGCAAAGCAGCCACACTGCTATAGACTGCTTGAGATGTTTTCTTAGAAACTCAAACTTTGCTGCTATACAGTCTTATTAGCCAGAAGGCACTGTCTGAAATGTCTGGAGTCTGCACCCTGTTGATGATGCCACAGAATGACATATTGCTATCCTTTTAACATTTACCCCCAACACTGTCACACTATAAGAAAATAATCTTCCTTAATCTCTTGACATCTACAAAAAAAGAGTTTTGATTGAAGCCTCACTTCTTTAATCCACTGATGCAGCAATTTAAAAATTGTCAGGTAAGTCAGGTGGTTGAGGAGACAAAATCCATTGCTTAATTTCATCCCAGCATTTCCCTGACAGGTTCTTTCCATAAACTTCTCCCATTTATTAATTATTTTATTATGTCTTATTATATTCAGACTGGAGTTGTCCCATATATAACCCATATATTTTTATAACTCCCAAACTTCTTAATTAGGCATCATAGAGAGGGCAGATTGACTGAACTGTCTTGTCTTCATGCACTTTCTCCTGTAATACTGCATTCTTCCTGAGGGAATTCCTTATTAACAAGGACAACTGGGGAACCTGCTACTGATGTAAAGACACAGACCCACTGAGAGTATGGAACTCCTTCCTATAAACTTCTGTCATATAAATAATATTAGCCCTGATCCAAAAATCCCAGCACAACATCCTCTCATTTATTTTAAACTTACTATTAAACCATATCCTCTCTAGCATAGCCTTGCATCCACATGCCATGTTCCCACAGCTTGATAGGATCTTTAGAGGCTCACTGTAAGGACTCTTTGTACAGGATGGCCAATGCCATCCAGATCCAAACTGGGCTCGGTTTAATTCTTCCATGAGCCATGGCCATGCATAGGTCCATTAACATTCTACCACTGCTCTGGCATAAAACCACACATTTGGGGTACCCAATCCCCCTTGGCTGTTTGTTAACACCGGCTGTTTTTCCTGCAAACCCTTATGGGTTTCTTGCACCATATAAAAACTCATAAGTATCCTCTAAACCATTCCTACCTAATTTGCCTTAACTATCTACAGAAGGTGTCTAACAAGAAAAATAATCTTTGGTAGTAAAATCATTTTAACTGCCTGAATACCATGCAAGAATGGTAGCTTTAGTTTTGACCATCCAAGCACTCCTTTTTTTAAACCTGAAAAGAGTTTCTTACAATTCTTCTTGTATCATACCACTGCAGGGGAACCTCATATCGATACCTAGATAAACTGTTACTGTGACCACTTTCTGCCTTTAATCCAATTGTCTTCATCCTGACACTGCAAACATGTCTTATTTAAGGGGAAATCACTGATTTATCCTGATTTATAGTCATCCCAGAGAGAGAGAGAGAGTAACAAACTGCTGAAAAACCTCCAAAAGTTCAGAAGTAGTTCACCATGAGTGTCTCATATAAATTACCCCATCATCTACAAACTAGAATAAGACATACCTACCCATAGTGCATGCTGTACATGTTTACATATTGTTGCTACTAACTGTGCTGCATCACAGTGGTCACCATGGAGGCAGGAGTGGATATGTAACCATACCTCACCATTGCATATACCATGGCAAACAGTGCAGACAGTGCATGCTGTATATGTTCACTTATTGTTGCTGCTAACTGCACTGCATCTCAGTGGTCACTATGGAGGCATATCTGAGGGGTATGTAGGAGTCCTGAAATATAACTAACAACCTGCCATTGCAAGATGTGTGCACAGAGATGAACAAGAGTATGCAGCTTCCATCAAGTACAGGTCCTCAGTGTCACACCAAGAAATGGTCTGCTGTCCAAGACATATGTCCATCATATTTGCCCACTCACCTGCAACAGATGCAGCCATGGCTTGCACACATCTTACAAGCCATGGAATGGATCCCATACCCAACAGGTAGCATGCAAGAGTGGACATGTAACCTTACCTCACCATTGCATATACCATGGCAAACAGTGCAGACAGTCATGTATGTGACAAGGAGGAAGTATGAGACAACATTAATGTAGAAAATAAACAGAGGGCCATCCAAGACAGATGATGACACGTTGCAAACTGGTCATGGAGGCTGCCTAGAAACATGCCTCAACACTGAGGGAGTTGCAGGAATGGTTAGCAAGTACTGGATGTGCAGTACCTGTGTTGACAATTGCCTGGACACTGCATAAATGTGGCCTATGTGTTAGGGTAATCAGATGGGACAGTTGCTCCACAGGAAACATCATCCAGGGCTCTCTACAGGTAGCATATTCATAACATCAAAGGTCCTCCAAAGGCATGTGTTGCAATGTGTAATGGTGTACCAAGACCAAGTTTGAAACATACAGACAGTATCAATTAAGATACATGTGCTGCACAAGCAACACCTCACTCCACCTCAGGCCCACCATCCCCATCTGTACCTTGCTGGTGCCAGTGAACACCTGTATGTTTGCCGTTCATTAGCAGGGATTAGGCCGGTACACATGGTGTTCTGAATTTGCGACACTGCAAAATGACACATATGTGTACCCCATAGTTGTCAAGCATCTGCAAAAAGGCTGAGGATGGGGAGGGGGTGTCATCCTGAAACACAACAGTGAACTGAAGCAGACATCCAAAGCTCACTAAGAATGGTTGTATCTGCACACAGTCAAGGTCATGAATTCTGGCAGACATAACACTAACTCCACAGCAATAGTGAAGGCACTGCATGACCTCCAAGGGCTGTGCACATGAGTTGACCTTGTAATCTTGCAGAGTTGGGGGACATTTGTAGGGCAGAGTGACCAAATACTGGCAAGTGCAGATGGGCCATGCTAATATACCCCTTCCAGGAATAATAACTGCTGTAGTACACTTAACAGTTGATGCAGCAAACCATCATGTTAAGGGTGTGCATACTTATGCAGCCACATATTGTATGCATCTCAATCAGCATCTGCACAACTAACGCATTTGTTTGATACTGCATTTGATTGCACAGGTCATATGTCACATATCAGGTTCGTGTAATGTTAACATATGCAGTATTGTGGCCCCATGGCATATCAGGGAAGAGGGTGCCATGTCAATAAGGGTGTGTACCCTCCTCATAGCCAGCCACAGTAAGGTTTGAAGGTTGACAGTGTAATTGCATTTTATTGGTCATACAGGCACTGCTGATGATGAGATCTGCAAATCAGACATCAGGCATTCACTATTGACATCTGTCCACATATCATCCCAGGTATGTATCAGACAAACACATAGGGGCTGTGAGCAGCAGAGCAAACATAACTGACACACATACACATTCAGCAGTGGCATGTACACCTGTGAGGTATGGTGCACAGTACATGCCAGGGTGCTGAACAGGTGCACAGCAATACTGTGTACATGTGTGCAGTGTGTTCCAGGGGAAGGGGCATCACCTACTAACACAACTCATGCATCACAGAGATGTATAATGTTTATAACAGGGATTGACTACAGTTGCAGTGCATGCTGTTGAGTGCTATATGTCATGCATGTTGACAGATGGGTAATGAGAGGTCTGTGTGTAATATCATTGTGCAACCTCACCTGTAAGTGTGTGTGCGTGTGTGTGTGTGTGTGTGTGTGTGTGTGTGTGTGTGTGTGTGTGTGTGTGTGTACAGTTAAGCAATAACATGCAGGTCTTAAAATGCATTTCTTGTTTTTACCTCACAGGTGGCAAGGTGGGGCACGGTCCCTCCTGCAGGCAAACTGATGTTAGTGTCCATACAGACTCTGACAATGATGATAGGTGTGATGAGGCATAGGCAGGGTGGTCAAGGACTGAAGCTGTGCCATCATTTGACATCCCACTGTTATCCACCCCATCCCCACACACAGTCACATTTCCTATACATACCCCATCACTAGGGGCCATAGATGAGGGGCAGTTGGTGGGTAGTGGCATGGGACAGGACAGTGTGGTGACTATGGCATGTATGTCAAGATACAGCAACCATAGCCAGATGCCCGGTGAGGTACCACACAGGCAGATGTACAGGGGTGCTCTTAGGAGGGCTGCTGATCATCATGCCCCTGGCAGAAGTGCCACAGCTGGCATCACCAGACACATGTTTTAGGCTTTCATGGAGGTGCAAGCACATATGGAACGCTATACCAGACAGGGTCTGAGGCTCCAGAGGGCTACTCATTCTGCTGTTATTGACAACATCTGTGATCTTGCAGGTGCCCACCGTTATTTTGCAGAGGTCCTAGATAGACGGTTGGGTGAGATGGTGGGAATCCTGGATTGTGCGATGTCTGTTCTTGAGCATATGATGGGAGTAGTGTGATGGTGACATAGACGTAGGTCAGCAACACCAACAGGTGGAGGTCGACATGGATGTGCAACAAGTCGAGCCACTCCCATAGTGGCAGTACCAGCACTAGCACTGCAAGGGGGGGCAGTGGCCAACCCACAACAGAGCAGGCCATGTGCACGTGGCCCTGGCATGTCCCAAGAGGGACCTGTATTCAGTGGACATATGTCATCATCAGGGGAGAGTACCATATCTTGGCTTGTACCTGGTAGTGCCTGTGGAACCCCTGGCAGGCACAATTCTTATGTCCGTGGCCAGAGATGGTGAACTGCACACCCTGCCAGGTATGGTCTGGAGCTGTCCAGCACACCCCTGTATAGGGCAGCCACATGGCAGAACTGTGTGCATGCATATACACACACATCACCAACACAGGTAGGGCAACCCTATACCTGCACACAAAATTATCTACACAGCCCAACCCCTAACACACACACACATGATGTCAAACAAATGGCTCAGCCTGGGTCTCTGGCAAACCCACAACACACCCTGTTCATATGCTGATACCTCTGCCATATCCCTGTCATCCATAACATTGATGTATGGACAGACTAATATGGTTCTGATGCACAGGGTGACTGTACTAAGGTGTACCAATGTAATGCTGTGTAACATGGTTGCAGCACTAAAGTGTAATGCTTACATGTCAGGATGTGTAGCTGTCCAGCCATGATGCATTACAGCTGTTATTAACACTGAGTGATTGTGGTCTCCATAATGTATTTCGTTTGTGCTGTCCAGTCATGATGCATTATAGCTGTTATAACACTGAGTGATTGTGGTCTCCATAATGCATTTCATTTGTTTTGTAGGTGTCTATGTCTCAGCGGGATGTTGGTCTGCTGTTGTTTCCTACAAGGGGTATGGCACTGTGGTGACACCTTGATTGTGCCATATCCTGGGTACAACTGAACACATGTCACAGGTCTATATAACAGTTACTTCATGTTCCACATGCCTGATAGGTTTGAGGGGTGTATACAGGTGAATGGATGGTGGCTGATGTCAGCAGCCCTTCTACAGTGGACAGTGATAAGTGTACTGGGTGGTACACACCACATGTTTGTGTATAACACACACACACACACAGAGGCTTTGGTGTTGATGCAATACACAGAGAATACTGTACACATGGATGTATGTACTTTTGCAGGGAATCCATTTCAGCCTATGTAATTCCACCAAGACAGAATAGGCACAACATCACATTGGGAAATAATCAGTCTGCTAGTTTAATGTCATTGACGATGGTACTGGCAGGGTATATGTCCCCTTCCCCAATGTAGTGAAATCCTCACCTTGGTAAACATAGGTTTGCTGTTGTGGGTGGCACAGCCCTACCCTTTGGAGACTGTGAGGTGGTGTAGAACCACAGATAGTGTGATTGACAGCTACTTAACCTGTTAACATAAACTGCACAGTATTACAGCCAACTAAGCGAGGGGATACATACAACAATAACTGCAATGATGGTGGCTGTGTCCAGAAGATCCACACCCAGCTATATATACAAACCCCAGTATCGCTGTAGAGCTATACAGTGGGGAAGAGGGCATTTACACATCTATTACTAGTTTTGATGGAATGAATTTCCACAAGATGATACCTGTGAGATGTTAGCATTTGCTATTCAGTTCTCAGACAGATGACCTTCTGGGACATGTATTTTATGCAAACTGAAGTAGATCCCTTCACATACACACACACTCTTACTTGGCAACACTGAGAGTAGAGCCCCTACCTAGGTACTTATTGCTACTAATGTGTGTGGCCTTAATTGCACACACCATACAGCTTTTAGGATGAGGTGTGTCCCAGGTTACTTGTTAAGTGAAGAACATCTCCAGGCCTTGTACAGTGTGGTAATAGGGGATGTAATGGTTGTTTATGAAAAATACATAGTGT